>NW_006399905.1:6140045-6150998 GCF_000299155.1 Elephantulus edwardii | reverse complement strand
TGTCAGAGGCGGTGCGGTTGGCGCAGGATAGAGCAGGGTTTAGGGCTGTTGTGCATAGGGTCGCTATGAGTCGGAAACGACTCGTCGGCACATAACAACAACAACAACTGTTAAACTATCTATTTTATAGATTAGATCAGTTGTAAGCAAATATGAATTGCCTCTCCCCTCTTCATAGAAGATGACGTTGGCCATGTACCTGAATTTGGCCAAGAGAACTTAGGTGGAAACATCAATATGTTTTTTCTCACTCTTAAAAAACATCACCTTCTTTCTCCTTCCTCTCCTGTGTACATAACCCATCTCATGAGTAAAGATACTCCACTGACCCCAGACAAAATGAAGGGCAATGAAAATTACTCTGAAACCCATCTAAATCAAACTTAAATTAGCAAAACACAACCCACTCTATATTCCCAGTGGTGCTAGAGTGTAGTGAACTTCCTAGACCCATAATCTGCAGCAGAGTCACCAAGGATGACAGATATGTGAGTGAAAACGAATTTCTCACTGTGATTGGCTATTTTTATGTAGCGTAGTTGGTCTACTAGAGACAAGGGTAATTAACGAGTGCAAGAGAAGAAGCTGAAAAATACGTGCTATTTTACTTTCTTTTCAAGCAGTTTCCAAAAGGACTGTGGCCCATGGCTGGGAGAAAGGGCGAGTTACAGCCTATTTATATTCTCATTTGTAACACATATGGGACTGAGCTGAAACTTATGGAATTCCTCACAAGTATTTTCCCACACATGGAAGGAGGTGGGTAGAGAGAATCTCTTCTCAGGGGTGAGCAGCAGTTGCAACGTCTCACGCAAGGTCTGTCGGTGCCAAGTGGAGGTGGCCTTTTTTTATTGGAATTAGAAAAGAGAGGGATCAGTTGCTCAAGGAGCTATGAATGAAGCCCTAATTCTTCTCCAGAGGTCACGTGGGGCAAGAGAGGTGAAGCCTGAAGGACGAGAATCAGTACAAATTGTTTGGAGTTTTATTTCTACCAGATGTGACATGTAGGTAAGCTGTTTTAAGACTCAATTATTAAGACTCAATTTTTTCACCAACAAATTTTGAATAGTATTGTCTTTGTTCTTTTTTTAGTTTGATGTGGAGCTTTTCCCCCATTTAAAATTACTGTGGAGATAGATAGCTATAGGTATGGAGATGAGGATAGAGATAGAGAGACAGAGACAGAGACAGAGACAGATGGAGATATCTCTACATATATAGATCTCTATATATCTCTATCTTTATCTATATCTGTCCACAGTAATTAAAAATGTATATCATTGAGTATGCAAAGTAATTGACTGTGTGGATCACAACAAACTATGGCTAACCCTGAGAAGAATAGAAATCTCAGGACACTTAACTGAGCTTATGTGAAACCTATGCTTGGACCAGGAAGCAGTAGTCAGGACAGAGAAAGGAAACACTACATGGTTTAAAATCGGGAAAGGTATATTCCAGGGATGTGTCTTTTCACTATACCTTTTAATCTATATGTGGAACAGATCATCCGGGAGGCTGGACTCTGAGGAGGAATGGGGCACCAGGATTGGAAGGAGGCTCATCAGCAGCCTACATTACGCAGATGACACAACCTTACTTTCTGAAACTGAGGAGGACCTGAAGCACTTGCTGCAGATGGTCAAGGACTGCAGCCATCAGTATGGATTGAAGCTCAACATCAGAAAACAAAGATTTTCACCAATGGGCCAATAAATCGCATCATAATAGATGGTGAAGAGATTGAGATTGTTAACAGCTTTAGTTTGCTTGGCTCCACAATCAACACTCTTGGTACCAGCAGCCAGGAAAGCAAAGGATGAATTGCATTAGGAAAATCTGCTGTCACAGACCTCTTCAGAGTACTGGACGGCAATGATGTCATTCTGGAGACTAAGTAGCGCCTGATACAGATCATGTTCTTCACTATTGTTGTTGTTGTTGTTGTTATGAGCCGTCGAGTCGCTTGTGACTCATAGCGACCCTATATACAACAGCCTAAACCCTGCTCTATGCTGTGCCAATCGCACTGACTCTGACACACCCATCCTGATTACCCCAGTCACTGAATCAATCCACCTCATAGAGGGTCTTCCCCTCTTGCACCATCCCTCCACCCTCTCCAAGATGTCCCTCTCCAAGGACTGGTCCCTCCTTACAGCATGTCCGAAGAATGTCAGATGAATCCCCAGAATCCTTGCCTCCAAGAAACAGCCTGGTTTAACCCTCTCCAGGATGATTCTGTTTGTTTTCTTGGCAGTCTATGGTACACTCAATACTCTTCTCTAGCACCACAGCTCAAAGGCATCAATTCTCCTTCTATCCTCCCTAGTCAATGTCCAACTCTCTGATGCATAACAAGTGATTGCAAAAACCATGGCCTGTATCAGATGCACCTTAGTCTCCAGAGTGACACCATTGCTCTTCAGTACTTTGGAGAGGTCCCTAACAATTCCCATCGCAATATGTCTTTTAATTTCCTGGCTGCTGTTGCCAAGAGTGTTGATTGTGGAGCCAAGCAGACTAAAGTTGTTAACAATCTCAATCTCTTCACCATCCATCTTGAGGCTGCCAAATGAAAGAAAATCACAGAAAGCTGGACAATGACTAGGGATGATAGAAGGAGAATTCATGTCTTGGAGCTGTAGTGCTGGAGAAGAGTATTGCCTATACCATGGATTGCTAAAAGAACAAACAGGTTCGTTCTGGAGAAGGTGAGACCAGGCTGCTCCTTGGAGGCAAGGATTCTGAAGCTTCATCTGACATACTTTGGACATGTTGCAAGGAGGAACCAGTCCTTGGAGAGGGACATCATGTTTGGGAGGGTGGTAGGACAATACAGGAGGGAAAGACTCTCAATGGGGCAGATTGATTCAGTGACTGGGGTAATGGGATTAGGTGTATCAGAGACAATAATATTGACGCAGGATAGAGTAGGGCTTAGAGCTGTTTTACAAAGGGTTACTACGAGTTGCAAGTGACTCAGCGGCACATAACAACAACATATACAATTTTTGCCATTTCAGCCATTTCTGTGTGCATGACAGTGATGATAGTCATTATATTCTGTAACTCTAATTCCTAACTATTTCTTTTTTAATCATTCTTCTTCACAGAAACTCAGTGTATCTTAAGTAAGGGCACCTCTCTATCCCTCCCACCTCTCCTTGATCACCGCTGCTAAACATTGGTCTCTATGCATTTGCCTCTATGTAGTATTTCATTTAAATGGGATTATAACTGCTTTGTTCCTTTGTATTTGACTTATCTCACTTCACATTATGGTCTCAGGGTTCATCCACACCATGCTGAGTGTTGAATATAGCATGGACTGCTAGGAGAACAACCAGGTTTGTCCTGGAGAGGGTGAAGCTGGAGTGCTCCTTGGAGTCAAGGATTCTGAAGCTTCGTCTGACATCCTTTGGGCATGTTGCAAGGAGGGACTGGTCCTTGGAGAGGGACATCATGTTTGGGAGAGTGGAGGGACAGCACAGGAGAGGAAAACCCTCCATGAACTGGATTGATTCTGTGATGGGGTGGTGGGAATGAGTGTGTCGGAGATGGCAAGGTTGGCACAGGATAGATAGAGCAGCATTTAGGGCTCTTGTACGTTGGGTCGCTATGAGTCTCAAGCCACTCGATGGCACATAACAACAACAATAAAATTAATGTCTATCTGTGTTTTGTTGCGTATACAAATGCTTTTGAATGTGTGGATCACAACAAATTGTGCTCCTGCATAACCTGTACTTGGATCAGGAGGCAGTAGTCAGAACAGAGCAAGGAAACACTGCATGGTTCAAGATCAGGAAAAGTGTGCATCAGGCATGTATCCTGTCTCCATACCTTTTCAATCTATATGCAGAACAGATCATTTGGGAGGCTGAGCTTTATGAGGAGGAATATAGCATAGGGATTGGAGGAAGACTCATCAACAGCCTGCATTATGCAGATGGTATGACTTTGCTTGCTAAAATTGTGGAGGACATGAGGCATTTGCTGAAGAAGGTCAAGAACTGTGGTCTGCAATATGAATTGAAGCTCAATACCTAGAAAACAAAGATTCCCTCCACTAGGCTAATTGATAGCTTCACGATAGATGGAGAAGAGCGTGAAATTGTTAACAGCTTCAGCTAGCTTGATTCCACAATCTTAGCACCAGCAGTCAGGAAATCAAAAGACGAATTTCACCCGGAAAGTCTTTTGTCAAGAACCTAGAGTACTGAAGAGCAATGACGTTAGTCTGTAGACTAAGGTGCACCTGATCCAAGCCATGGTCTTCACAATTATTTGCTATGCATCTGAGAGCTGGACAGTGACTAAGAATGATGGGAGAAGGATCGATGCCGTTGAGTTGTGTTGGAGAAGAGTGCTGAACATATCATGGAATGCTAGAACAAACAGGTCAGTCCTGGAGAGGGTGAAATCAAGCTGCTCCATAGGGGTGAGGATTTTGAGGATGCATCTCACATATTTTGGGCACATGCCAGGACGGCCCAGTCCTTGGAGAGGGACATCATACTTAGAAGGGTGGAGGTACAGCAGAAGAGAGGAAGATCCAGGAAGAGATGGATTGACCCAATGGCTGGAGAAATGGGATTAGATTTGTTGGAGATTGGCTTAAGATAGAGCAAGATTAAGAGCTGTTGTACATAGGATCACTATGAGTAACAGACAACTCGATGATCCATAAAAACAACAGCATGTGAAAAACATTCCGTTGTGTTTATATATCACATTTTACTTGTTTATTATTTTTAGGAAGGATCCCTGGTGGCATAATTTGTAACATGTCTAGCTGCCAAAGGCAAGACTGACCGTTTGAATCCACCAAAGACTCCACAGTAGAAAGACGGGCAATCTCCTTTTGTAAAAATATCTAACCTTGGAAACTCAAAGGAGACTTACTGTAAGTTGGAGTCAACTTTTCAGCAGTGAGTTTTGTTTTGGGTTTTGTTTTAATTGGGTGCTTTGGGGCTTTTTGTTGTGATTTGTAGGGGGTTTTTCAAGAAGTTGGTACATACAGATAACCTAGCACATGACAGATGGTCAATAAATTAGCAAATTGTAGCACTTTTCATTAATTCTTCATTTTTCCCTGTTCTACATAAAAAGATGAGCCCCAGATGGAATCCACGGTCAGTTTACACTTATATCATTATTGTTGTTGTTGTTTACCATTGAGTCAGAACCGACTCATAGCTGACCCTCACATTGAGAAGCCTGGGAATCCCAGAACACATAATTGTGCTCACACAGAACCTATACCTAGATCAAGAAGCTGTTGTGTGAACAGAGCAAGGGATCACTGCATGGTTTAAAATCAGGAAGAGTGTGGGTCAGAGTTGTATCCTTTGGCCATGCCTATTCAGTCTATATGCTGAGCAAATGATTCATGAAACTGCGCTCTGTGAAAAGAAGTATGACCTCAGGATTGGAGGAAGACTCTTCAACAACCTGCATTATGCTGATGACAAAACTTTGCTTGCTGGAAGTGAGGAGGATTTAAATCACTTGCTGCAGATGATCAAGGATTACAGCCTTCGGTATAGGTTACATCTCAACATCAAAAAGCAAAGATCCTCTCCACACGACCAAGAGTCAGCATTACACCCTTGGTACCAGTGTCAGAAAATCAGGAAATGTGTTTCATTGGGTAATTTGCTCATAGGGACCTGTCCAAAATACTGAAGAGCAATGATGCCAGTTTGAACAGTAAGGTGTGCCTAATCCAGGCCATGGTCATCTCAGTTACCTTCTGTGCATCAGAGAGCTGGACAATGGATAAGGATGACAGAAATGCCTCTGAGTTGTGGTATTGGAGAGGAGTGTTGAGTATCTCCTGAACTGCCCCAAAAAACCAAACATATGTCCTGGGAAGAGTGCATCCAAACTGCTACTTGGAGGCAAAGATGATGAAGTTCATCTTTCATACTTTGGACATGGAGCTAGCTAGATGAAGCTATTCCTTAGAAAGAGACATCATGCTTGAACAGACAGAGAGGAAGACCTCCAATTAGATGGATTGACACTGAACTTCAAAAATGGGCTCAAGTGTCTCAGAGATGATGAGGATGGCAAAGTACAGCACAGGCTTCTGGTCTGCTATCCACAGGGTCACTATTTGACTCGACAGCACCTAAACAACAACAACAAGTTGCATAGGAGATTTCACATGTTTCTCCCACAGGGCAGCTGGTGGATTTGAACTGTGAGCCTTTGTGTTGACAGCACAGTTTCTTACCTCTACATCACCAGATGGCCCTTTATCAGGATTTACAAGGCTATAAATCTTTATGGATAGAAAATACCTACGTTTCTTATGAGCATTTAACTGCTAGTCTTTCTTTTAGCAGCCTGTTATGTATATAACACGATCCTTAAGCATTATAAGACATTCTGATAGCATAGAGCACAGGGAATTGCACTGTTAACCCAATGAAAACTCCTCTTTGATTCAAATTCAACAGTGGCTCCACGGGAGAAAGAAGGGCAACAATCTCTCATGGGTTTGCCACCTCAGAAACCAACAACAAGATCAGCTATGAGTTGATTCCAATTTGAAGGCAATGAGTTGAGTAAGACGCCACCAGAGAATTTTTACATCAAAAGTTGATTTATGCTATCAAATGACATGTTCTCATTCTATCACTTTTTGTTAAAATGTAGAACTCAATGTAGCAGGATGCACCCAGCTTCCCCCAATAGTAGGCCAACACTGATTCATTTCAGAAGGGTTTCACGGGAAAGTTAGTTTTCCACTCCAGTGGCATTGAGTGGCGTGAAGAGCAGGAAAGGACCTCACTGGCATCAGAGCACAGAGTAAGTTTTCCAAGAATGATAGTGCAATGGTTATTAACCATAATGGTCAGATTCGAGTCCAGCAGGAAAAGAGAGCGAATGATCTGCTTCCATGAAGATTACAGTCAAGAAAATCCTGTGGAACAGTTGTGCTCTGTCCTATCGGGTCACTATGAAGCCTAAGTAACTCAACAGTACGAACAACAACAGCAAGCTTCGCGTGCACACGGGGAACTGCGCCAAAGCAAAGCACAGTCTTCTTAAGATTAACAGTTTTCAGATGGAGCCGGCCTTTTCAACTGAATCAAGGCCGACTGGTAATGATGTTCATGAGATGCCATTTCCTGCCAAACAGTAAGATGTGGAATTTGTTAAATTAAGCCATGTGATGGGTCTGAAATGTATTAACTTAATCCATAATGAATGTCATTCCGTCCCTTTTAACATGCTTCCCCAATTAAGCCATTTAGGCCTCAGATATCTAAAGAAATTGAGCTGTCCCGCTTGTTGCCAATTGGTTAATTCCTTGATGATGGATAAAAGCTACTAACTGTTTTTGTTTTGAAAATCTCTGCTTTCTTGAGTCACAGTAAGCTTTTAATCAGCTGTTACAAAGAAAAGCCTTAATTCCCCACATGAATAGTCAAGGAAGCCTGACAGTAGAAGGACTGTGAAGAGGTCCTGTCAAGCCTGCCCAAAAGCCTCTTCAGGACTTGGGATGGCCTCCTCTCCATCAGAATGCACAGGACCCAATGGCCATTTTCCTGTTATCAGCCCAGGAGTGAGTGCCCAGGGGATGCTCAGGGTTTATCAGGCTGCTGGGAACTGAATAGGACTCAAGGTTTCTGACAAGTATCTCTTCTCAGACAAGCATCTCCATGTTTTAGGAGACCTTTTCCCTTCTTTAAAAGAATGTGAGAAAAATTCTCAATGAAGATGCTATACCTCTACTGCACCCATATTTGTGGATAACGGGGGCCATCTTTGCAGAGGGACCTGTCATCACACGTTAACAGTGACAGAGCAACTTCAGGTAGCAGACCAATGGCTGTCCAGCCTGGCATGGCGTACTGCCTGCACACAGAGCCGTCTTCTCTTTCTTTATTTTTCCCAGCATGATGACTTTTTCCAGGGACTGCAGCATGCCCAAAGTCTATGAGATGAAGATTCACCATCCTTGCCTTTAAGAAGCATCCTGGTTACACTACCTCCAAGACAGACTTACTTATAACATGCAAAACTTAAAATATGTTTATATCTTGCCCTTTATTTGAAAAATAAATTGGCAATACCTGGCTTTAATTTTTCAAATACCTTCACTCTCTTTCAGCCTTTTGTCTGGTAAGTCCATACTGTGTCTCCCTTCTCCCTGCCCCCCTGCCACCATGGATCCCGTGTGTTATGTATCTTGCTTCAGCCTTACAGTGGGCATGGTGCATGTCCGCACCCCTGTATTTGGAGTCTGTGGTGGACCAGACACGCAATACCTGCCCTCTGGATGTTCAATCAAGTACAAATCTTGAGATGTCTGTGAATTATGTCCTGGATTATCCAGGTAAGATCTATTTGACAACATGCCCTCGTAAAAGTAGAGAAAGTTCTTGGGCTAAAGTCAGCTGTGGCAGAAAAGGAAGACAAGAAGAGATGCAGCAGATGGAACATCAGAGAGGTTTGAAATATGAGGACCCCATGTCCGTTGGCTGGTTTTCATGATGGGAGAGGGGTAGGGTGGAGGTGAATATAGACAAACTTAGGGGGCAAACTTAGGGTGTGAACATGAACAAAGTTAGGGAGCAAATATGAGCCCGCTACTGACAGTCAGAATGTAAATAGGGACTCCATCCTACACTACAAAGTGTTCAACTATCTACTATTCCAACAGAGCTAAGAAGTAGGTTCATCCCCAAGTGCCCCAGTAATGAACACAGTGCTGAAAATCTTCTTTACCTTGGCCTCAAGAGAACACATTGGACTTCTGAGCTATGGAATTATGACTAGGTGTGTCATAATTTAAGGTACAAAAAAATAAACAGAACATCAGAATTGAGAACCCATAAATGGACCAAGCTATCTATGTTCAACTGATAGTATAAAGGAAATAAAGCCTATCAAATTGGGAAGTGACAATCTCTTCAACAAATGTTGCTGGCTAAACAAGACTGCTACCTGCAGGAAGTTGAAACAAGATACACATCTCATATCATATACAAAATCAACTCAAGGTGGATCAGAGACCTGGGATTAAAGCCTAAAGCCAAAAAGTTCACCAGAAATAAACTGGGATCTATTTTAGAGGACCTAGTCTTTGGTATGAACAGATGGCCAAACGCAGCCAGAAATGCTCAATCTGGAGAGGATAAAATTGATGAATGGATCCTTCTTTTTTAAAATTTTTTATTTAAATTTATTATTAATTTCAGTAAAAATTTACAGAGACTTTGGATTTCCATTCATTCATTCATTGTTACACTTTTCTCCCCTCCCAACCCTCCCCCCTGGTACACTACCCTCTTGGAAAAGTAAAAGAAAAATTATTTCATTGTTTTACAAACCCTCCCCCAGGTCTACTCTACCATGTAGCCTTCGCTCTAGACTCCTGTCATGACAGAAATACCTAATCATATAGCCTTTTTAAACAGTTTTCTCCTTCATCTGTTTCAAGCAGTATATACATTATTGAACCCATCTCTCTCAGTCTCTCCCCAACCCCAGTGGCACCTTGCAGTATTTGTCCTTTTGTGACTGAGATACTTCACTCAGCATAATGTCCTCCAGAGTCACATTTTGAATAATATTGCATGAGTTGCTTGTTTTTACAATGCAGCATAGTATTCCATTGTGTGAATATACCACAGCTTCTCTATCCATTCGTTTGTTGATGGGCACTTAGGTTGTTTGTAACTCTTTGCTATTGTGAACAAAGCTGCAATAAACATGGGTGTGCATATATCTGCTTGGATGTCAGTTATGGTCTCTTTGGGGTATATTCCCAGTAGTGGAATTGCTGGGTCAAATGATATCTCTATTTGCAACTTTTTGAGAAAGTGCCATACCGCCTTCCACAGTGGTTGCACCATTTTACACTTCCACCAACAGTGAATAAGGGTTCCAGTTTCTCCACAACCCCACCAGCATGTGTTGCTTGCTGTTCTGTTAAATTTTGCTATTCTGACTGGGGTGAGATGATATCTCATAGTTGTTTTAATTTGCATCTCTTTTAAAGCTAGGGATTTTGAACATTTCTTCATGTGTTTGTTAGCCATCTGAATGTCTTCTTTGGTGAAGTGTCTGTTCATATCCTGCGCCCATTTTTCTATTGGATGATTTACCTTTATCTTGTTGTGGTGTGAATGGATCCTTCTAAAAACTCAAGTTCTGTGCTCATCAAAAACTTTTTTGCAGCAGAGTGAAAAGAAAGCCTACTGACTAGGACAAAACATTTGCCAATACCATTTAAGACAAGGATCTCATAAAAAGTTTACAGAATCTTAACAAGGCCTCCATAAGAAAAAGACTGATCACACAATCACAAAATGGGCAAAAGACATAGAGTTTTCACAGAGGAAGATATTTGGATGGCCAACAGATACATGAAAAAATGCTCAAAATCACTGGCAGTAAGAAAAAGGCAAATCAAAACTACAAAGAGATACCATCTTACTCCAGTAGCAGTGGCAAAGTTTAACAGGACAGCAAGCAATAAACATTGGAGAGGATGTGGTGAGATAAGAACTCTTATGCATTGTTGGTGGAATTATAAAAATGGTACAACCACTCTAGAAGGCAGTTTGGTGCTTCCTCAAAAAGCTAAACATAGAAATTCCATATGACCCACCTATTCCACTGCTTGGAATATACCCTGAGAGAATGAGAACTGAGACATAGACAGAGACTTGTACAGCAATGTTCATAGCAGTGTTATTCACCATCTCAAGAAGCCGGAAACAGCCCAAATGTCCAACCACAATCAAATGGATTGAGAAGTTGTGGTGCATTCATGTGATAGAATACTACACAGCAAATAGGAGCAATGATTTTGTAAATTACTACCTAACTTGGGAGTGACTGGAGAGCATTATGCTAAGTGAACTAACTCAGTCTCATAAGGACAAATACTGTATAAGATCATTATTGTAGAACGAGTATGAGGAT
>NW_006399905.1:6137218-6138460 GCF_000299155.1 Elephantulus edwardii | reverse complement strand
GAGACAGTGCGATTGGCACAGGACAGAGCGGAGTTTAGGGCTGTTGTACATAGGGTCGCTATGAGTCGCAGGCGACTCGACGGCACATAAGAACAAAAACAACAGTTTTTCAGTGCTGTGTAGTGTTCCATTGTGTAGATGTGTCATGGTTTTTCTGTTCATTCATTTGTTGATGGTTGCTTTTACCTCTGCTTTTGTGAACAACACCAACAATAAACATGGGTATTCATGTAAAAAATTAACAAACAAAACTGGGCCAACTGACATCATCATCATAGATGGTGAAGAGATCGAGATTATTAACAGCTTAAATTAGCTTGAATCCACAATCAACACTCTTGATATCAGCAGCCAGGAAATTAAAAGATGGATTTCATTGGCATAATCTGCTATCAAAGACCTCTCCAAAGTACTCAAGTGCAATGATGTCAGTCTGGAGAATAAGGTGTTCCTAATCCAGGCCATAGTCTTTGCAATTGCTTGTTATGCAAAAGAAATGTGGACAATGACTAGGGATGATAAAAGGAGAATTGATTGATGCCTTTGAGCTGTGGTGTTGGAGAAGAGTATTGAATATACACCATGGACTACTAGAAGAACAAAAAAGTTCATCCTACAGACGGTAGGACCAGGCTGCTCCTCAGAGGCAAGAATGCTGAAGCTTCATCTGACATACTTTGGACATGTTTCAAGAAGGGACCAGTCCTTGGAGAGGGGAAGTCATGCTTGGGAGGGTGGAGGGACAGTGGAGGAGAGGAAGACCCTCAGTGAGATGGATTGATTCAGTGACTAGGGTAATGGAGGTAGGTGTGTCAGAGACAATAAAATTGGCACAGGATTGAGAAAGGTATAGGGCTGTTGTACATAGGTTTGTTGTGAGTCGCAGGCTATTCGATGGCACATAACAACAACAACAATTGGTATTGAGTCATAATTAACTTATTCCTGACCAGCCAGTAGATTTTTTTCAGGGGAAACCTGGCCAGAGAGGAAGGGAGAAGGCGTCACTGGGCAAGGTCACCTCAGATTACAGCAAAGGAGGCGTCTTCCAGGTCAGACCCAGCGAAACCCGGCCAGAGAGGGAGGGAGGAGGCGTCACTGGGCAAGGTCACCTTGGATTACAGCAAAGGAGGCGTCTTCCAGGTACACAGAAAAACCGGCGGGCCAGAAAGGAAAACAATACACAAGAGTTCTGCAGGACACGTCAACTTCCCTTGGAGACAGTACAACTAAACTTAAGAG
>NW_006399905.1:6075541-6133593 GCF_000299155.1 Elephantulus edwardii | reverse complement strand
AGGAGAATTGATGCCTTTGAGCTGTGGTGCTGGAGAAGAGTATTGAATGTACCATGGACTGCCAAGAAAACAAACAGATTCATCCTGGAGAGGATTAAACCAACCTGCTCCTTGGAGGCAAGGATTCTGGGGATTCATCTGACATACTTTGGACATGTTCTAAGGAGGGACAGGTCCTTGGAGAGGAACATCATGCTTGGGAGGGTAGAGGGATGGTGCAAGAAGTGGATTGATTCAGTGATCGGGGTAATCAGGATGGGTGTGTCAGAGGCAGTGCGATGGGCACAGGATAGAGCAGGGTTTAGGGCTGTTGTACATAGGGTCGCCATGAGTCACACGCTACTCGACAGCACATAACAATAACAGCAAAAGAAAGGTAATACAGGGTCTAAAATCTGGCTAAAGTAAGGTTGTAGAATGTTAAGACCTTACTTAAGTAAAATTTTTCTGTATCTGGCTTCTTTCATCACCGTAAGAAGTTACTGGACTTCCTGCATCAGCTGGCTTGTGGGTCTAAGGAGGATGAGAGAACCTTGTGTCAAGTTGTGTCAAGAGCCAATTTGCAGCTTGGATTCTAGTTTAGTTGAGTCCAGCCTGGATCAACCAAGCCACAAGCAAGCCACAAATTCGTAAACATTAACACATGATTATTCTCAAAGCCACTGAATTTTGAGATTGTCTTTCATGGAATATCATTTTGGTTCATGATTAACACAGAAGTGAATACTGGAAAAGGGTTGCTCCTATAGCAATATGAAATATGTGGCAGTGGTTTGAGAACCAGTGATTGGCATACAGACCGCTCTAGAAGACTGGAAGTCATAAGAAAAAGACTGCTAAGGAAGCCTTAAAGGCTTAAGGGGATAAACAACACAAGTTATTGTTATCTAGTGCCTTATGAGCAGTGGATCTAAACCTCTTCTTATTTTGTGCCGTACTCACACTTCCTGACACACTAGAACCCATTGCAGCAATTACCATGTCAATACGCTTGATCAAGGGTCTTCCTCTCCTCTGCTGACCTTCTACTCTTCCAAGCATCATGTCCCTCTACAAGGAATAGCCCCTTCTAGCAACATGCTCAAAGTACGTGAAGCAAACCCTTATCATCCTTGCCTTCAAAGAGCACTCCAGCTGCACCCTCTCCAAGACATTTTTGTTTGTTCTTTTAGTGGTACATGGATGTTCAGTGCTCTTCTCCAACACCACAGCTCAAAAGCATCTGTTCTTCTTCTGTCATCTCTATTCATCGTCCAGCTCTCAGCTGCATAGCAGGTAACTGAAAAGACCATGGCCTGTATCAGAAACACCCTAATCCTTAAACTGTTTTCATTACTCCTTAATAATTTGGAAAGGTCCATAACCTTATGGACACTAGAGAACCTGAGTTAGGTAGTGGCAAACTTCAACCACTGTTGTCTGCAGTAACCTGGAAAGATGAATATATTCTTCAAGTGCTCTTACATTTGAGGGTGAAAATCTACAGCAAATGTTGCAAGTCTGAGCTATTTCTATTAACTGTACTTAAGACATTTTGGTTAAGACTAGAGCTCAGAACTGGGCTGGTTATTTTGCAAGCAGAATTTTGAGGGAAATATTCAAAGTCCAGAAGTCTCAGGGTTGGAAGGAAAACTGATGCTCACCAAATCAAAGTTCTGTTAAAGACTCAGCGGCAAAAAATAAATCCAATCTATGGTGCTGTCAAAAAAATAAAGACCAAATTAGAAGTACGACAGTAATACTCTCCAAATTAGAGGTATGACCTTGATACTCTTAGGCCAAGAGAAATTGTTGTTGATGTGTGGCATTGAGTTAGAAGAAGCTCATTGCCGACCCTCCAGTGGGTTTTTAAAGAAAGTGAATCACACAGGAGATTGCTCACCCTTCTCTCACACAGGAGCTGGTGGAATCGAATGGTGTGCCTTTAGGATTGCAGCACAACTTCCTGCTACCAGGCCAGAGAGTGTCTAACGTATGTTGTTAGATGCACAAAAAGACTTGTAGAAACAATTAGGGCATAATCCCAAATGACTGCTATGAGACCAAAGTACTCACAAATGAGTCTGTACAGACAGAGGTCGACCTTGGAATGTGTGTGTGTGTGTGTGTGTGTGTGTGTGTGTGTGTACTTGAAGTTTACTAAAGACACATGTATAAAATACTCCTGCAACATTTTTTAGTGCTAAATAGACAACTATTTCAGGAGGTAGCATATGATCTTTGAAGGAAGAAGTTCAAGCCACACTAAAGATATTTTTTTTAAAAAAAAGTCCCTAAGAAATGACCGGGTATCAATTTTAATATTCAGCAAATGGATTACAGTGTTTGAGGTTCTCTTTCATCTATGCCAAGACATTTAGAAGCAAGCATTCCATCCAACTAACTGGAAGGGATGTATTTTCCTACCTGTTCCAAAGAAAAGTTATCTAGTAAAATGTGGGAATGATAAAATAATTTATTAATACCGCATGCAAGTAAAATTTCACTGAAGGTAGTATTTACAAATGATTACAGCAGTACACTGACCTGGTACTCACAAAAATTCAAGTTGGATTCAGAGAGCTCATTGAACAAGTAATATCATTGTTGATGTCAGCTGGAGCTTGCTTGAATGCAGAGAACACCAGAAAGGTTCTCTGTGTATATCGATTACTATGCAGAAGTATTCAACTTTGTGGATCATAACAAATTACAAACGACATTACAAAGAATGGGAGTTCCAGAATATTTAATTGTGCTCATGTTGTTGTTGTTGTTAGATGCTGTCAAGTATGATTCATAGCGACCCTCTGAACAATAAACGTGAACCCTGTTCTATTCTGTGCCATCCTCACAATCTCTGACGTGCTTGAACTCACTGCTGCACTCACAGTGTAATTTCACCTCATTGAGCAGCTTCCTTTCTTTCACCATTCCTCCACCTTCCCAAGTAGAATGTCTTGTCTCAAAGGAATAGCCTCTCCTAGCTACATGCCTACCCTATGTGAGATGGAGTTTAATCATCCTTGTCTTCAAGGAGCACTCTGGCTGTGCATTTTCCAAGACATCTACATTTGTTCTTTCGGCAGTTGATAGAGTAGATATTCAGTACTCTTCTCCAACAGCACAACTCAAAGGCTTCGATTCTTCTTCTGTCATCCTTATTCATTGTCCACCTCTCAGCAGCATAGCAAGTTATTGAAAAGATCTTGTGCTCATGAGGCACTTGTATATATACCAAGAGGTGGTGGATCAAACAAAACAGGGGGATGTTCAGGGTTTAAGATGAGAAAATGCGTGTGACAGGGTTTTATTATTTCACTACCCTTATTCAGTTTGTAAACTGAGCAAACAATATGGCACTGGAGTAGATGAAGAACTCAGGATTGGAAGAAGACTCATCAGTAACCTGTGATATGTAGATGATGCAGCCTTGCTTGTAGAAAGTGAAAGAAATATAAAGCACTTATTGATGACACTTCAAGACTATAGCTGTCAATGTGGGTTACACCTCAACAAAAAGAAAACAAAAAATCCACACAACTTGGTAAATAAGCAGCATCATGATAAACAGAGCGAATGTTGTCTAGGTTTCATTTTCCTTGTATGCACAATCAATGCCTATAGAATCATTAGTCAAGAAGACAAAGGGCATGTTACTCTGCACAAATTTGCTGTGCTAATATCTCTTTTAAGTGTTAGAAAACAAAGGTGTCACTTGGAAGAGTAAGATGTACCTGACACCCGCTATGGTATGTTCTATTACCTCACATGAATACAAAAGTTGAAAGATAATCAAGAAGAATTGATATTTTTTAATTATAATGTTAGTAAAGAATATTAAATATATCATGGAATTACAGAAGAACAAACCTGTTTCTGAAGAAATATAACCAGAATGGTCCTTAGAAGCAAAATTAGCAAGATTTTGTCTCGTGTACCTTGGGCTTGTTATCACGAGGGACCAGTTCCTGGAGACGGACATCATCATGCTTGATAGAGTAAAGAGTCCATGGAGGAAGAAAACTCTCATAGAATTGAATCTACAGGCCAGCTAAAATAATGGTCTCAAACACAGCAAGATTGTGAGGATGGCACAGGACAAGGAAGGATTTTATTGCATTTTCTGTAGGATCATTATGAGTCAGAACTGAATCAGTAACACCTAATAACAACAGCACATTGGCAAAAGCACTGCTGGGCATATAAAAATACTCAAACTCTCAGAGCTATAAAACAGTCCACAAGTTGTAGAGACAGGAAACAGTGTGTGGAAGCTGTTCAGCCTTTTAAAGTGTATCTTCTCGAGTGTCATCAGCAGCAGTGGCCAAGAAGGATGCTGAGAAAGCAATAAAATTTCACAGGGAAGAGCCAAAAATGGTGGACAACACTTGATATTGAATCTACCCAAAGGGACAAGAACTGGGGTCGAACCAAAGTGCAATCTTTACCCTGAGTGAAGACTCAATTGATAGCATTTGCCCAGAAGAACTTCAGCTTTGCTATCAATCTGTTACAGTCTCCCCTCTCCACAACGGAGTGGTTCTGGCCCTGCTCCACCATTGTGTGTTTGGTGGGGAGGGAAAATGCGTCTTTTCTTTGTAGTTTCTTTGGTCTTTGAATAAAGGGAAGCAAAACCTGGACTTGTCATTGATTGTGGGGTCCAGGGCTTTGAAAATGGAACCACAACTGGGTAAGATCTGGGGAATTCTTGAGAAGAAGTTCTTCCAACTAGCAGCATCCTTAACTTTGGATTTGATCTAACAATTTGCTAAGGACAATAGAATGCTATCAGAAAGGATGCAAATCATGACATGAGATGCTGTCGTTGGTTAATGTTATTTTCTTAGGCTTCTGTCATTACTGTAAGGAGATAATGGCTTGGCTAACACATTAGTCTAAGGAAGAAGAGAGCTATGGGTAGCTGGCATGGGTGTGTACTGAAGCCTTGAGTTAAGCCCAGCAGAATCCTACCCCATCAAGTCAACTTCTAATGGCATAGTCTGTAGGTGTGCTACAGAATTAACAGTGTACTGTTAATTCAACATATGCCTTTCCAGTAGTTCAAATCCACCAGCCACTCTAAGAGAGAAAGATAAACCATATCCTCCCATGTAATTTTCAGCCTCAAAAACCCAGTGGAAGGCCAGCCAGCTCTGAGTTCGTTCTGACTCCATGGCAATCAGCCTGTGTTTTGTGTTGGTTTATGATTTTGTTTTGTTTTTTCTTTAGCTAATGTACAGGTAATTGTTGCTTTCTTCATCTAGGTTTTGTGATTTTTGTTTCAGTATTACTGTAGCAAAAGCTAATGGTGTTGAGATTATTATTATTATTATTATTATTATTATTATTATTTCCTTGTTTCAAAGATTCACTTTGAATATCGGTGGCAAGCCTTCTATTTATTTCCTGGGGATTCTTCATTTGTTTTTAATTATGCTTTTCTATTATTGTACAAAAATTATCAAACACTACTGTTTGAATCAGAAAACTTTTTAAATATAAGTTCTGCCATATACTCATCTTAAGTCCATAAATTGATACTCTTTGAGTCTTAGAAACTTCATATACAAAGTGAGTCATTCTTACTTCATGGAAATGTTGTGAGATGAAATGAGATCGCAGATTTGAGAAAAGAACTACTTGATACAAAACAAAGCCTCAATATGAGTTTGGATGCACCAGCCACTCCAAGGGAGGAAGATAGGCAATCTCTTCCTGTGCAATTTACAATCTCTGAAAACCCATTAGAGGTTCAGCTCAAGTTGGTTCCAACTTGACATCACACAACACAAATAATATTAGTTGACCCTAAATAATTGTAAAGGGTTACTTGATGATATTCAAGATTATTTCTTGTTTAATAACACCAGAATGTTTCAACATTTCACTTCCACCAGAATACATATCCACTGATACTTGTTTGATGATGAAAAATATTTTTATGGTTTTTTCTTTTTAAAATTTATTTTTTAATTAATTTTAATGAATGTTTACAGCGACTTAGGGTTTCCAATAATTCATTTTTGCACTTTTCTCCCTGCTCACCCCTCCCCCTGCAATTCACTCTTCCCCTTGAAAAGTAAAACTCTTTCATTGTTATGCAATCCCTCCCCCCAAGTCTACTCCACTGTGCAGCCTTCATTCTGGACTCCTGTCATGACAATAATACTCAATCATATATCCCTTTTAAACAGTTCTCACCCTCATTTGTTTCAATGCAGTAGACATCATCCCTCCCCTCCTTCTCTGTCTTCCCTCAACCCCGATGTCAGTCCCATTTTACAACAGTGGCCCTATGCAATATTTGTCCTTTTGTGATTGAGATATTTCACTCAGCATTATGTCCTCCAGGGTCATCCATTTTGCATAATATTTCACAAGTTCCTTATTTTTCAATGCTGCATAGTATTCCGTTGTGTGAATATACCAAAGCTTCTCTATCCATTCATTTGTTGATGGGTGAAAAACATTTTGATTTCATTATTTGAGACAATTATCATATTAGGAGCATCCCTGGAAGGGTGAACACATTGGCTTATATTTATACTCTGTTATGAGTGACTAACATCACAGCACATCTTAATGTAGGCCTATCAGAAAGACACAAAGAATTTTAATTTATCGTTGAGTTTCTAGCACGTAGTAGGCCACTGTGTTGAAATAACAGAGAGCATACTCAGTCTACAAGTCAAGCAACACATAAAGTACTCTAAAAACGGTTACTGACAAGTTGGAACTGATGCAGAGTTGACTATCGATCCATTGGGGTCCTGATCAATTGGAATTAAGGCTGGAAATGGCCTGGGAGGAGAGTGTCCACCTTTCTATCAAAGAGCTACTAGTGGATTCGAACCACCAGAGAGGCACCAGCAGCACAATTCTCTGTAAACTAACCCACCAGAGCTCTGTAGGATTCACAGGTTCTCATAAATTATGTAAATTCATTGTCTTGGCATAGATTTCAATGCACAAAGACCCTGTAGAATGGAGTAGAAACTGCCCTGTACAGTTTCCAAGGTTATACTCTTGTAGAAGCAGATTGCTGCTACTGTCTTCAGCAAATAAGCTACTTCAAACCACTGACTGGTCAATGGCCAATGGAGTTCTTAACAACTGCACGATGAGAGTTGTAGTAGCTGTGGTGCTAGGGATGTTTATTAAAGAAGAGACACCTCTCTCAAGAAAAGACTATAGTCTACATCACTCATCCAAATGAACTCGTAAAATGTAACTCACCAGTTTATCTCAACTTTTTAGCAATGCATTGTAAATTCCTATTACGTAAAATTCTTCTATACCAAAATTAGACCTTTCAAGTTCTAAATTCAAAAGATTTTCTTTTTCAATGTTTTCATCTACTCATTACTCTTGAGAACCATGTCTATGATATATAATTTTGCTTTCTTGTTTTGGCAAATAAAAATTAGCAAGCCTAGTAGATAGAGCACTGGAGGCTGAACCCGCAGATTGGAAATGGAATTGGAGAGGAACAGTTACAAACAGCCATTAATAATTGGAACGTGGAAGGTAAGAAGTATTAATGTAGGAAAATTGGACAGTGTTAAAAAAGAACTGGAACACATGAATATTGACATTAGAAAGCTGAGTTGGATTGGCCCTGGGCCGTTTTGAGTCAGACAAAGCTCTGTCTCACATACTTTGGCAATACAGCCAGGAAGGACCAATCCTCGGAGAAGGACATCATGCTTGGAAGGATGGAAAGTCAATGAAGGAGAGGAAGACCCTGGATGAGACGGATTGACACAGTGACTGTGGTAATGGGGGCAGATGTATCAGAGACAGTGAGATTAGCTCAAGATAGGGCAGGGTTCAGGTCTTTTGTTCGTAAAATTGCTGAGTCAAAGTAAACTTGATGGCTCATAACAACAACAACAGCACATTATTTGTGCTACTTGATCCAGAATCACCATTACACATAGGTAATCTCCTAGTGCAGGACTGAGGGCATTGAAGGTATGGGAATTAATGTCATGGAAGAAATGGGAATTAATGTCTAATAATGGCAAAAAATACTCTACAAATTAAGTTTTTATAAGACTCAACACATTATTTTGATATGTAATGACTCTTTCAAATCAGAATATAAATATCAACAAAAACAAATTAATAGGAGCATAGCTCAGGTTTTGTTTTTTTAAGATGCCATTAATTGTCATTTTGTTATATTTCCACATGTCACCATTTCGCTTACCATAACTCTGTAGGTTACTAGAGTGGACTATTTCATGCACAATTGATTGCAGAGACAGGCAGTATTTATCAGTTCCTTCATGGCAAAGAAGAATCATCTGTTTGAAGGCCATCACTCATGTTGCTGTCAGCCGCGTGGTGAAGAGCTGAATAATTTAAAAAGCCCCCCCCCCATACTGGGTATGTGATAACTTCATTAATTTAAGAATTAGGAGACTTTTACAAAGGGGTGAGGGGCAATACCCAAGGCTTTAGCAGGACACCCTAGATAAAATAGAGTCCATGCCGAGGCCCATCCATCATTGTTTAGAATTAGCTTTCATGCACTTGACCTTAACCATCACTCTTTTTGTCAAGCCTGAGCGTCAACACAAAAGAAATCGGTTCATGGATGAAAGTACTGAATGTGCATCTGATCACACTTCTTTCAGGCGCTTACCTTCTCACAGTGAGGGATCAATTAAAACCAAATGGAGCAGATTTCTCTGGATATCTGGGTCGACGATGGGGAATGCTATGGTTTGGGCAAAGAAGCATTTAACTGGAGAAGAGAGCCGCTCCTGGCCCGAGCACAAACAGGCCAGGCGTGTGTGTCAGAAGCTGCGGGATGTAAACACATTCAGCCCTGGACACAAAAGGACAAGGACACAAGAGACCGTCTGTCATGTCATTACCTGAATATCTAGCTGTATTATTTATAAACCAACTTGCAGCAGATGTTGTCTTTTTTAACACAAATTCTCCTTCCAGGGCATTATGCATGAGACCTAATTGTAAATGCCTATATTGTTTCTTTCCCCCACTGATTTATTGTTCTATAGACATCTACATGGGAACGCAGTGTGGAACTGCGCTGTTTTCTCTATTAATTATTTTCACTCTTTGATTACTAATTTCAGAAGACAAACTTTTCACTGTTGACCTCCTCGGGAGTGGATTGTTTTACAACGAGACTGTATTAGGGAAATGAGTCCCCAGTGAAAGCAGAAGGGCATGAAAACCTTGTGTCTTATTTACATTAACCCAAACACGAGTTTCCCCGTCAATTTCGCTCTTAAACCTTTACTCGTGAAAGAAGAGGCGTACATCCAAGAAAAATTATTCTGCTCGGGTTATTTTACAATACTGGACTTATTGTGTTGGAATCAACATCTGGGTTTTTGTTTGGTTTGGCTTTTTTTTTAAAAATGGCATTATTGCTAGATAATAAGGAACTTGTATACGCCTTTCTATGCCAGATGCATAAACACTGCCTGCTCTGTCTAAGACTCAGTGTTGCTGTTGTATACCTTGAGTTGGAACTGATTCAGAGCTGACCCTCCAGTGGATTTTTCAGAGCCAGTAAATCACATAGGAGGAGCTCTCCCATCTCTCCCATCTCTTTCAGGTGAAGCAGCTGGTGGAATTGACCTGTGTGCCTTTGGGCTGACAGCCCAACAACTTACCACTAAGCCACCAGAGCTCCTTAGTACTCAGGGGCTTCTCATAAATTATGAGAGACTTTCAGATCTCACGTTTGCCATGATTTCCAGAGTAATTTTCTAAGATATGATTTTATTGCTGTTAGGGACTATGAATTATGAGCCTACTGTGACGTACAGCAATCCTATGAACCACAGGACAAAAACTTACCTTATTCTATGCCATCATTACTAACTCTGCCAAGCTCAAGCCCATTGTTGCAGATAAAGAGTCAAAACATATAAAAGTGGTGGAAATTCATTTCCAATATTCAGTGCTTGTGCCAAAACACTTGACCTTGACCCAAATGTTAATTTGTGCATGTGTGACTCCCCTCACTACCACCACCACTCACCCCACCCACAGGGAGAGAATCACAGTTTAGATCCCTAGGGGAAAGCTCTTTCCATTCACTCCCTCTCATCCCATTGCAAGTCAGGACAGAAATTCAGAAGCCAGTAGCCAGCAGGCATTGTACCAAGCCCTAGAAGAGAGGCGGGGATGGAGATTATAGTGTCTGTTGTATGTTGTGTATACTGCTTCACCATGTGTGTAATAACCTTTCAATGAAGCACCAGCTGAGCAAGGTCGTGAACACAGATTCAGGAAGACCTGGAGATCTTGATCCAGCACAGCAACCCTTTTTACCTCATCTCACTTAAATGGCCATGTAGCTTCTCCAAAGACACTCCAGGGATGGGAAACACACTTAGCCATGAACTTCTTGTTGTTGTATACCAGAGAGTCAGAATCTACCCATGGCTAACACTCTAGCAGGTTTACAAAGATAGTCAATTACACGCAAGGACGTTGCCCATCTCTCTCCAATAGAGCAGCTGTTGGATTTGAACCGTGTACCTTTGGGTTGCCAGCACAACTCCTTACCACTAAATCACCAGAGCTTCTCCTGAAGTTGTTGTTGTGGTGTACCATTGAGTCAGAACCTCTGGCCAGCTTTCAAATGCAGTTAAGTGCACAGGAGGAGATTGCTCATCCTTCTCCAGAGGAGCCAGACCACCTTCCGTAGGTGGTTGAACCATTTTACATTCCCACCAACAGTGAATAAGAGCTCCAATCTCTCCACAACCTCGCCAGTGTTTGTTGTTTGCCGTCCTGTTGAACTTCGCTATTGTTGCAATGAGATGATATCGCATGTTTGTTTTGATTTGCATCTCTCTGAGAGCTAGGGATTTTGAACATTTCTTCATGTGTTTGTTTGCCATCTAAATGTCTTTGGTGAAGTATCTATTCATATTCTGTGCCAATTTTGTAATTGGGTTGTTTACCTTTTTCTTGCTGAGGTGCTGGAGTAGTCTATAAATTTTAGATATAAGTCCCTTATCAGATTAGTCATTGCCAAATATTTTTTCCCCCAGTCTGTGGTTTTCCTTTTTACTCAGTTGGAGAAGTGTTTTGATGTGCATAAGGATTTGAGTCTTAGGTTTCATTTATCTATTTTATTCTATCATAGTTATAGGGGTTTTTTTCATTATGCTTAGAAGTCTGTTCATGCTGTGGATTGGGGCTTCTAGAGTTGTTCCTAGATTTTCTCTGATGAATTATATAGTCTTTGATTTTACTCTTAGGTCCCTGATCCACCTTGAATTGAGTTTTGGTGTGGTGAGGGTCTTGCTTGAGTTTTCTGCAGATGGTTTTCAAATTTTGCCAACACCATTTGTTAAAGAGGCTGTCATTTCCCCATTTAACTGGTTCTATCTCCTTAGCAATCAAAGTAGATGAGCTGATTTCTGGATTCTCTTTTCTATTCTATTCCATTGATCTATCTATCTGTCATTGTACAAGTGCCATACTCTCTTGACCACACATCTGTGTAGTAGGATTTGAGATCAGGGAATGTGATGCCTCCTTATCTTGTTTCTCTTTTTGTTTCTCTTTTTCAGTAATTCTTTATTTTATTGGAGTCTCTTTCGAAGTCATCAATTCTTCTGTCTTCAATATTCATTGTCAAGTTTTAAATGCATAGGAAACAACTAAAAAGGCCTTTGATTGGATCAATCACACCTTACTCTTTAAACTGACATTGTTGCTCTTTAGCACTTTGGAGAGGTCCTTAACAACAGATTTTTCCCAAAACAACATTGTCTTCAGATTTCTTGACTGTAACTACCATTTTAGATTCAAGAAAAATGAAATCATTGACAATTTCATTTGTTCCCACTGTCTATCATGATTTTGACTATCTATTTAGTGGTGAGGATTTTTGTTTTCTTGATGTTGAGATGTATGTAATTCATAATGAAGCTGTAGTCTGTGATTGTGTTCCTCATTTCAGCAAGCAAGGTTGTGACATCTATACAATACAGTTTGTTGATGAGTCTTCTTCCAGTCCTGATGCCACATTCTTCTTATAGCCCAGTAAGCACCCGGTGCGCACTCAATAAAATGTTTATTTATTGAGAAAAGCTTGAATGCTGCTGACTTAACCAAAGAGTGGAGAAGATTCATAAGGAGTCTCAAACTCTTACACTATTTGTGAAAGAGTCAAGTGATGGCTTATTCTCACCACACAATTTAAACACTCTTACCAATAGGTCTGTTTTGGAGAGGGGGAAAACCAAGTCTCTCTTTGGAGGCTAGGATTTTCAAGCTCTGCCTCACTTACTTTGGGCACGTGGCCAGAAGAGATGGGTCCTTGGAGAAGGATATCATGCTCAAAAGGGTGAAGGGACAACGCAGGAGAGGATGACTCTAGAAGAGATGGATTGATATTGTGACTGGGACAATGGGGGTTGTTGTGTCTGAATTAGTGAGACTGTCTCAGGACAGGGAAAGGTTCAGAACTATTGTACATTGGCTCACTATGCATCACAGACAACTTAGTGGCACATAACAACAATAACATACTATGACAAGTTTGGAAGCAGAAGTGGCATCCACTTCCTAAACAATATGCCTCCGGAAACTCTATGAACTTTGAGAAATGTCAATAGTTGTAGAGGGACTTCACGCCTTTTGTTCATAGGCTCACTATGAGTTCTGCTCGACTCAAAGACAATCAACAGCAGTTTTTAAATAAGTATGGAGTCTTAAGAATTTGCAATGATAATACAGGAAGGTCTCAGGTACTCATCGTCTAGTTTGAAACAACCAAACAACCAAACTATCATCTTATATCAGATGAACCAAGCAATTTCCTGTGGGTTCATCTTACAACATGGTAGTATACCACCCTGAAACCAGGCATTTGTGCAATCCATGGAGTTTGTACAGATTTCACCTGATTTATATGCATTCATTTGTGTCACTGGGCTATGTGCAACCAATTAACATACCTGGTTGCTCATTGGAAGGCATTTTGGAAGAAAAGCCCACCAATCAACTTCCCCCAAAAACCAGCTACAGAAAACTCCATGGAGCACAGCTCTGCTTTGAGGTGTAATTGACTCATTTAGAACTGGTAATTTATACGACCACAAAAACTGTGATTTGCCCCCTGCCCCAACATTCAGCAAGAGCAGGCTGGTGGCATAGTCCTTAATGAATTGTGTTGCTAATTCTTACACTATGCATCTCCATGAGTTCAAATCCACCAGCAAGAGGTCAGTGGGAGAAAGATGGGCAGTCTCCTCCCTTTCTGATTTTCAGCCTCGGAAACTCAACAGTGGGTGGCTGTGAGTAAGAACTGATTTGATGGCAGTGAGTTTGTGGTTTTTGGAACATGTAGAATATGGCATAAAATTTTACCTGACATCTTAGGAGAAAAAGCTTACTTAAAACTTTTAGATGAGCACCTTTCTTCCAAGGGTCCTACTCATAATGACTTTTTAAATTTGACTAGGTTTCTCAAGAGCTCAGCCTTAGTGTGTTCTCTATTATCTATCTATCATCTATCTATCTATCTATCTATCTATCTATCTATCTATCTATCTATCTATCATCACTATCATCTATCTGTCTCTCTGTCTGTCTATATCTATTTATCATCTGAAGAACACAGACAATACTGTTCCTATAATGGCAGAGATGATGGAGTTAAGGACCTGAGACTGCGGCTATTGGTTAAATTGAGTAATTAGATCCAGGGTAGATGAGGTGCATGCAAAGCAAACAGGTTTAAAGCCAAAGTCAGAGAAGAAGCTACAGTGGAAGCCGTAGCACAGGATCAAGGGTGAGGGATGAAGGAGAAGAGAATCTGTGACAGGCACATGCTTGCTAGTTCCAGCAAAATTAGCTATGCATGGTCATGCAGCAGGGACAAGGACAGGGACTTTGTCACCGTCACAGAAAGGCAAGCCAGCCTTCAGGGTCCCAGCACTTTGGGTTTGAGCCTACTGCTTGCCAAGCTCTGAAGACAGGGGGAATCTCAGGAAGATCCAAGCGCTGGGGGAGGAAGGTGGAGGAGAGGCAGGTGGAGGATGTGGGGCGGGGAGTCTTTGCAAGCCAAAACCTACTTCAATTGATCAGGCAGCCTCTGAATAGCTGCTTTTGACATCTCAGTGGGTTGTGGGGGAGGTGTGGTCATCACAAATGAAACAGACCACAGGGGGTGGAGGAGGCCTCTGCAGGGCCCCTAATCAATTACTAAAAACACAGAGAGGGTCCGCAGAAAATGAGTGAAGGAGACAGATGCACGCTGACACTCAGTGGTGCTGCAGGACACCAAAGGAGTAGTTGGGGATTTTCAACTTCACAGAGGATGGGGTGATTGTTTCTTTCATCAGTCCTTGCCCTTGGAAAACAAAACAGAAACTAGAACAGAAAAAAAAATAGAGAGAGAGAGGCTGAAGAAGAGAAAATAAGAAGCATGGAATTCTGCTTTCCTGAAATAATTTTAATAGGCATGTATGCCCTGAGGGCTTAGGCACTATATTATGTGTTACAGGGAGGCTGGTGTGTCTCCCAGAGGGGATATGAAATGGGAGATGAATATTATTAATCATCCTTATTTGCTATGTGTTAGGAAACTGAGGTGAAGTGGAAATGAGTGATGTTACCTCCAAACTCACATGTTGAGGACAACCCCAGAGTGGCAGGGACAGATAAAAAGCTTGACACCCCACAAAGCAGAGAGGTTACAGAAGGCCAGTGAGGTTCATGGTGCTAATGGGAGCAGTGTTCTAGACACGAGTAGGCCGGAGTCTGGGTCTTAGACCTGAAGGACAACTGTGTGACCTTCTGTCTTGGGTCATGATGACAGGGCAATCGGTTGCTTCGTCCAGGCCAGCTCCATTACGTTCACAGACAGTTAAAGGGATTGGGCTGGCCTTGAACCCATAAGAGGCACAAAGCCCTTGCTAATCATACAAAGGTTACAAAGCTCAGCCTAGACCATCAGATTCACTCAGACAGTTGGTTTTGGGTTTTTTTTGTTTGGCTGGGTTTTTTATCTGACTGTGTAAGGAGTTGCACTGTCAACCCAAAGGCAAATGGTTCGAACCCACCAGCAGCTTCTTGGAAGAAAGATGTGCAATCTCCTTCCATGTAACTTATAGCCTTTGAAAACCTGCTGGAAGACCAGCTCTGGATCCGTCCCAACTGGACAGCACGTAATCGCAACAACAAAAGTTCTCTCCAATATCTTCCATACCTCCAGGATCCCCATCAGCTCTCAGGGTCCTGTTTACAACTGTAAGATGCAGGGCAGCTTCCCGTTCAGGACTCTAGAAGCTGGCTACGGTGACAGGCAGCCGGAGTGGAGAGAAGACTTAGTACTTCCAGAAGCAGGTCTACGAGAAGGAGTAGGTTTCCTTAAGGGGAACATGAAGTGTGACCATTTATTTTGCCCAAATAAATGGAGAAATACTAAGTTATGTTTTCTTTTTGGGGATTTCTCTTAGCCTGTAAGAAATGAATGTCATCTGTGACTTACCAAGAGAAGGATAGAAGTTCATCATCTTCCAAGTGTCAAGGGCTGTGGAACCCCCTCTTTGTGTATCATGTACACACAGCAACCCTGCTTTCCCCACGTTCTTGGTGTGTTTGTTAGGATTGGTGTTTGTTCCTTAGAGAAATCTTTAGGTCCACCTCCATTCAGTTCTGCCGACCAGTACCTCAGCCCTCCAGCTCACTGATAGGAGATATACTGTGATCACCATAAACAAAGGCGGCCCAAGGCACCTTGTCCACCAAAGCTCTCACACAGCGCCTCCCTGGCACCCCAGCAGCCTCTCCATTGTCTCTCCCGGGGTGAGCTCATCCTCACCGGTAGAAGTCTTGATCTCCTGCAGGCCAGTCCACCCTCACTCTAACCCTAACTAAGCTCATCACTGATCTCTACGGTGGAGCTCAGTCACAGCACCTTAAAGTCATTTCTCTTCTCAGTAACTGTAACCCAGCCAACACAAAGTCTAAATCCTGTCACTGTCCCCATTTCAGCACCGAATAACAAAAGAAAAACGTTCCCTCAACCTTGCAGTCAGAATGTGCCTTCACAGATGGAGGCCTGAATGACCAATGTGACGCGGTCACAGGGCCCTCATTCGGGCCTTGCCTCACACACAAGGCCGCGCATTCACTGCAGCGGTGCACGTTAGCCTTGCTATCGTCCGAATAAATCACCAGTGCCCTTCCTGAAGGGAGTTAATTGCATTTGGAAATACTCCAGGCACCGGGGTTTGTTTGGTCAAAGACGTGGGCAAGGCTGGGGTATCGTCTACACCCACTTCCACGATATACATGCCCGGAACGGCGGTGCCTGTGTTACCTAATTTATAATGGATACCACACACACTCCCGCCTGCGTGTCTTTCCTGGCGAAGAATGTGAGAGGAAGCATGGCAGTATTTTTCTTTTAGGTATAACAGTCTGTCAGTATCAAATTCTCTCAGTCAGTGGGGAGCATATAGTGTTGATTTACTGAAAATCTGGGATTATGTCTGCTCTGTGGTGAGTGTAGATTTAAGAGAGGAGAGGTAAGGGGTCTCCAAAAGGTGAAGAAAAACACAAATGAAAGCTTGGAAGAAAAAAAAAATAGCTTGACAGCTAAGATACAGTGCAGCCAGCGTCAAAAATCTTCCGGAAATAAAAGCCTAGGCAGAAGCATACACACGTATGCACAGGCGCAGGCGCGCGTACACACACACACACACACACACACACACACACACACACACACACACACACACACGGAGCAGGTCCCACGTTCCGGAAGGTTTGCAACCTTTTCAATTAACCCCTCTCTTTGGGGCATTACAAAGTGTCAATGAAGACCCTTGCAGACTTAAATACTGTCATGTTTCACGCTGGAGAGAAATTGTGACAACAGATCCAAAGTTTTGTTTCTGTTTTGAAGAACTGACTTTTTTTTTAAAAGGAGAGAGTTATGAAGAGTAAAGAGGGAATTCTTGCTTTCCTGAGCCCTTTGACATTTGACTACATTGCTGGATCTTTTTTGTCACCAACATTTCATTATCCTGTTCGTCTCCCTCGCTGCATGCTCTTTCTCCCCTTTGCCTCAAGTTAACTGTCACCCGTGTTACTCACCCAGGAATAGATCCCTAGAAGTCCCTCTGAGTATCTGTTTCCCTCTCTTTCAGTCTTCTTCCATTTTGTAATGGACCACAACAACTAAATAAATGAAAATGTGAGGTGGGGGAAGTGGAGTCTGTGACAGTATCTATGAGCTTTTGAGGAGAGATTTTTAGAATTACTTCCTTGGACTGGGGCTTTGGGGAAACGGAATGTGGGTGGTGGTGACCAACCAAGGTGATCTTAATGATCTCAACCCCTAGCTACTTTCCCCGAACCCCACCATACCCAACAGGTATCTCGTGAATTTTAGGACAGTGGTCAGGAGAGTAAAGACCCATTTTGGGTACCTGATATGGCCCTGTGAAGACCCACAAGAGTCTGATTTAGAAAGGCAAAGCTCAGACTACCAACAGACAAGCTGTCATTGCTGGTTGTTACACAGTCAATGCCAACTCATGCCAGCCTTGTGTACAACAGAACAGGTCCTTGTTATCGTCAATCACTGGCATGTTCCAGTCCATTGTGACCACTACATATTTTGGGAGTCTTCCAAGCAAAGGAGCTAATTTTCTATTATTAGATGGGCTGCACTTAACAACAACAAATACTCTCTTGTGACCCACAGGGCTTACATCAGCTAATTTTAAGAAGTATATTTCTAGGCCTTTCTTCCTGGTCTGTCTTCGTCTCATGACCATCTCAACATTGCTAGTATTTGAAAGACCAGCCATAGCTTCTGCTATCATGTTGTTGTTTTTAGGTGTCGTCGAGTTAAGAACAACTCAGAGTAATGCTATGAACAACAGATCTGTACCTTGTCCTATCCTGTCCCCATAGTCTCTGACAAAGCGAGGCCATTGCTGCAGTCACTGTGTCAATCCATCTGGTTGAGAGTTTTCCTCTCCATCACCGTCCTTCCACCATTCTAAGCATGGTGTCCTTCTCCAAATATGTGTGGTGATGTTGTTGTTGTTGTTAAGTGCCGTCGAGTCATAGATGACTCATAGCGACCCAATGAACAAAAGACCTGAACATATATAACTTTCATCGTTTCTCCAAGTTCACAGAGTTTCCAGAGGCAAGCTATTTAGGAAGTGAATGCCACTCCTGCTTCCAAGCTTCTTTTAATCTGGGAGCTCCAACAAATATTGTCCACCATGGGTGACTATTATCGCATTTAACACATCAGTGTCACAGTGTTTAGCATCACAGCAACCATGAGTTACCTCTGTACAGCAAATGGACAGACCAGTGCTATACTGCTTAGAAGAATGTTTGACCCCGAACAATTAAAACCAGGCTATACCACTTAGAAGAGTGTTCGACCAAAAATAATTAAAACCAGGCCCAAGAGCCACAGATTAAAATCACCCACCTTTGGCTTGGTAGCATCACTTTCTGTCCACTAGTCCAACAGAGCTCTCACTATGTTGTTGTTGTTAAGTCCCGTCAAGTCATAGTCAACTCAAAGCGACCCAATTAACAAAAGACTTGGGCTTTATTACCTTTGCCTCCAAGGGACACTCTGGTTGCACCATCTCCAAGACTATCTGTTTGCAAACCACTTATAGTGTGACAAACTGACAGATAGTTGGTAGAACAGGCAGACTTTTGCTTAGCACTTTACAGAAGACATCACCTGAGCTTACTTGAACAGGCAGGATTTAAATTACGTGTCAAGCTAATGTGAGTTTATAGTAGCACATGTGTTTCAGAGTAGAGCCGTGCTGCATAGAGGCAGGTCTGTTCTCTGAGAGACCTCTGGGCAGATTCAAACCACCAAGCTTTCAGTTAGCAGCCATGTCTGTTAACTGTTGGTGCCACCCAGGGACTCCGGGAGAAGGTGAGTAGAAGGGGAAGTAAATGTGATGTGCGTGGAGGTGTCTGGTTGTGAGAGAGGTGAGGAGCATCAGAGTTGGGCAAAAGAACTTACTCAGTACCCAGACTATAGGGGCTACAGAGAGACACTCCTGATGGTCTTAAAGCTAGAAAAGTGAGACTTAATAGAAGGAGAAAAGGAAGCGGAAAGAGAGGCAGATGGCAGCAAAGAAGATGCTTCTGGTCTAAGTCATTCTGAAGACAAATTCAGACCTCTACAGCTGTGAAAGAGATTTTTACCTTTTTATTTTCCCATCCTAAACACCTGACCTTCACACCTGGAATTCCTATGTTGTTTGGCGAAGGGGACTCTGACTTTGGGACTCTCCAGGGCAATGGAGATGCTTGGAGGTTTGGAACAAGTCAAGTGGCCCCAAGTCCTGGTTCTGCTCCTCTTGTCACTGAGGGACTGTTAGTTACACCCCTTCACTCTTTAAAATGTCCTGGTTTGCTTTATTGCGTGTATGGATTTTTTTTTCTTCTTCTTCTTCCTTTCTTCCTCCTTCTCCCTCCCTCCTGCTATGCATGTCCTATTCCAGATTGTGGATTGAAATACACATACTGTCTGTGTGTCCTCTGGCTTCAGGTTGATCTTCCTTTCCCAGAATCCATTAGTATTCATTGTCCATCCATTCTGTTCCTATTCTCCTTGCCTCATTTTAACGACAATCATCAAAGTGGCAGCTTCCTTTAATCAGACCAGCAAGTTCTGGAGGCACAGCTCACCTAGAGTGGCACTGCTAATCCAAACGTAGTGCCTCTCTGGCACTTCCAACGAGCTGGCGGCTCTGTGGGAGGAATACAGGTAACCTCCTCCCACGTGATTTACAGCCTGCGAAACCAAAACCGGCTGGAGGGTCTTCAATGACTCAGTTCCCACTCTGCAGCTGGAACTTCGCATTTTTAATCTGATTATCAGCCACCTCCTCTACTGGGAAGGAAACGTTCCTGAAAAGACTTTGTGTGAAAAAACAAAACAAGGCTTTTCTTCCTCAGAAACAAGAGCTGCAGAACCCCAGAAAAGCCCTCCTCTCTAGTTGCACATACATGGGCTCCATTTTGACAGTATATCATTTTGGAGGGCTCACACCCATATAACTATTCAGTGACACAAGAACCTCATCACAAGCACTGGTCAGTCACAAAATAGTGTGACAATGACAAACTTAATAGTGAAGCCCCCAGTAATCCCTTTGAGAGAAAGCATGGGCTCCGAGCTCTGAGAATCCTTTAAAAGACAGCCTTATGGGTGTCTTTCACCAGATTATCAAAATCCAGGAAGAATGCTGGAGTCTCGGAAGGCAAACCATTGCAACTCCTGTCAGATTCTTGCCAACTGCACATTGCAACAAAGCCGGTCTTTTTCACACTTCAAGAGAGGCTGCTTTCTCTTTAAAAAGTGAGAGCTCCTAGGTCTGGTGCGGCTGTCTTTATCAACCATGAAGTTCCCAGCAAGGTGCTGTTAGAGCCTGATTAAACCTCATACCAACCCGTGTCCCCCATGGTCACCCAGAGACGTCTGCTGAGACCGGAGCACTGATTCCATTTAATTGCCCCAGCTCTCTGTGATGGCCGGATTTCTTATCTCTCAAGGCCTGGGATAGAGACCCATTGTGATCAGATGAACTATCCAGGGGGCTTGACAGATCCGAAATGTGAATATGGAGATGGCATTGTGCTCTGGAGTGACTTCAGAAACCCCAGTGGTGAAATAGGATCTTGCCACTGGAACGTTCTCAGGACAGGGAGTCGTTGGCATAAAGCTCATTTTCTAATGAGACACTAATTATTATTATTAAATCAGGCCTCACAAAGGAGGTGGGAAATGGATATGTGTGCTATATGTCTACATATATATGTATGTATCTAGATAGATAGATGTAGATAGACAATATAGATATATACTGATACTATAGATATGTACCTACATCTGTCTTTGGATTCTTGCATTTTGGGGAGATGCATAGATTGGAAAATAAGAACTTAAATACACAAACCCATCTCCAAAAAATTGAAACATTGAAAATATCCAGTTTCATCTCCTCCATCCCCAATAAATGGAGACATAGATATATATTTATTCCCTACCCTACTCTTATTTTCTAAAGAGGGCAAAGCAGACTCTGGCCAGGCCAGAGATGGGCAAGAATGAGAATCAACAAGCCCCCTTGAATTGGCATCGCATTCGCTCTCCAAACAAAGGAAGAAAATGGAGAAGAAAGACACTAACAAGCCCCAGGGTCCCTGGATCCCTCAGAAAAACTCTGTTCCTTCTAGAAGGGCGTCAAATGCAAACAGGCTGTCCTAGTGGACAGGGAGGTGACTCTAACAGCACCCAGAACAAGGAATCTCGACCCTTCAGCCTCACACTCCCATTTTAGAGCGTGCCTCCTCCCACCTCAGGCAATTTGTCCCTTAAGATTTTGTTAAGATTTTCCGTTAATGTGCTGACTTGTTATCTTCATAACCAATCAAAGCCTCCCCTCCCCACCCTATTCCTTCCACAACCTTGTTCTGAGTAAATATGTGATTTCCATTAGGTCTTTTGAAACATGTAAAAGATATAGACTCCCATTACTACCTCGAGGATCTCTAGGTGTGTGGAGACCCCTTCCTGGGAATCACTCTTATGCCCAAAATGAGTTTGAAGATGAAAATTATTGCTGAGGGGGAAAGAACTGTTGGTTTAATAAAACATTTAAAAGCAAAGTTTTCCCCCCACCTGGATTGGTCAGGCACAAGGAAATGAGAAAGAGAGATGTTTTCAAAATAAAAGTTCACTAGTAAAGCTAAATATGTAAGATCAAGACTTGGGGTGAGGTGTGGGAAGCAAAGAAAGGAGGAAATATATTAGTTTATAGATGATTTTGTGCTAAGCTGGTTCCTTAGAAATCAGATTTCCATCAGTTGGGCAAATTTCTGGGCTCCCTCAATTTTATTAGGTTTTTGGCAATTATCCCAAGGAGATCAAAGAAAATCAGATTATAATTTCACAATTGGCATGCATAGCATGATCAAAATAAAGGAAGCAGCACACTACTTTTCATTAATTAATGTATTTTTTCCTCGGTGCAATAAGGAAGGAACTTGTAAATTTGTAATCAAGCAGGCCTCGACGTTTTCCAAGAATAATGATTATTCTTCTCCCAAGCAGAGTGAAAGGCTGCTACAGCACTCTGTGTACATCCTACACAATCCAAGCCAAACTTCCAAAGTAGTCAGAAACCACACTTATGTATTTATTGTTGTTTATTGGGAGGCATTTTCTTTCTTCTAAAATCTGAGGATCTCTTTGAAGGTTTCCTCGGGTTCAAGTTTTATGGAAAAAGGTGGGTGAGGAACCAGATTGCTCCAGTGGTTTGATGATACCGGAACAAAAATTTCTTCCAGGTTAGCAACAGGCACTTCTGCAGAGAAGATCTGGAGAACAGGAGACCCCAACACCACTCAGGTTTTTACAAGGCATCCAGGAGTGATTCCAACTTCTAACAACTCTATGTGACATACAAGGACCATCTCATCAGGTTTTCTAGGTAATAATCTTTATGGGAACAGACTGCCAGGTCTTTTTCTTGCAGGATCTCTGAGTGGATTCAAACTGCCCATCTTCTGGTTGGCAGCTAAATAAGTAAACCATTGTGCCAACAAGGCTCCTTTAGTATTAGGACTATTGTTGTTGTTGCTATTGTTATGTGCTATTGAATTGTTATGTAACTGACACTGAAAAATGTCAGAAAGTACCATATCAACAGGAGCCAATGGTAATGAAAGAGGAACCGGAAGCTGCATGGAAGACATTGGAAAAAAAAAAGTAGCCCCCCCTTATCAATGGGATACCAAGATAAGTGATCCAATAGAATGTGGAAACTATCGAATAATATTGTTATCACATGCAAGCAAAATAGATCATTGATCTATTAATTATCAATTCGTTATCAAATAATATTGTTATCACATGTAAGCTGAAGATCATTCAAAAATGGCTAGCTCTGCACATAGATAGGGAACTGCCAGAAGTTCAAGCAGGATGTAGAAGAGACCATGACACCTGGGTCTGACATTGCTGATGTCAGATGGATCCTGACTGAAAGTAAAGAATACCAGAAGAATATCTACTTATGCTTTGTCTATGCAAAGGCATTCCACTATGTGGCTCATAACAAGTTATAGCTAACATTGAGAAGAGTGGGAATCCCAGAGCACAGTCTCTTCTAAATTCGGCTAACTGGAAGGTTGCCAGTTCAAATCCACCATCTGCTCCTTTCAGTTAGCAGTCGAACACATAATGCACCACACTGCCACAGCACTTTAATGAGTGCAAATGATCACAGTTAAGAGGCCAAATTCTTCTGAACTAAGTAACTTAGTCTCTAAGTTGATCAGCCAAAAAAAAAAAAAAAAGCCAACATAAATTCTAAACCATGGAGATTCCACGTTGTAAACAGAAGTTATGTTTCCTGCTAGTGCCAGTCCTTTATTTTTAAGGCACATCAATCAGCGCAGCTTTGAACTGCGAACCTTGAACAAACTTGCAACTCAAGAGCTCATTGTTCACACCACTCAGGGACTTCACATAAAAATAGCCATTGCCCAGACTCCTATCAACTTTCCACTGAGTTTTTGAAACTGAAGTTCTTTGCAGGAGGAGACTGCCCACTTTTTCCAGTGGAGCAGCTGCTGGATTCAAACTGCTGACCTTTCACAGTGTGCAATACTTAAGACAGTGTGCCACTAGGGCTTTATAAGGTTATAAGATAAGTGTATCCTGCAGGGGGTGCCAAAGACACAAGAACCCAAATTCACATCAAGAAAAGATCTGAAGAGTAAGATGAAACTAAGTAAAGAGATTTTGATTGCTAGGTATTCGGAAAATAAAAAGATGCTGGGCCAGCCTCCCGCAGGAAGTGGTGGAAACCCATGTTGGAGACATTTTGAAGAAGGCCTGGCTGGAACAGTGGAAAATTGACCAAGGAGAATAATCGTGCCCTGGCAAGGGGAAAGGGGAGATGGATTTAAGAAAACTTCCTAGCTCCAATTTCTAAGAATTTGATTAGACTACAGAGAAACATAAAATAAAATTTGAAACAGGAAAAAAAAAAACAACCCACAAACCCAAGCCACCAGAGGAGAGAATAATATTCAGGAACCCAAATAGAAAACACTGGAAAATCCCTTAACAGCAAACTGCTATAAGCCTCATCTGCGGCTGCCCAGAGCGGTGAGCTTTCAGTACATCCCAGTCAGGCCAATGGCAAGGTGGGCCCTCTCAGCTTGCTTTGAAGATCACCTCTAGAGCTGTATGTCTGAGGGGACTGCTGCAAGAAACGAAGTCTGGGATTGGGCAGCTGCTAAGGTTCCTTCCCTGGTGGAGCTGACTCTTCCTTTTCTCTTTTAAGCAACAGGATACTGTCTAAACAATGACTTTCCTTATTGGATAAGTGAGTGAATCTCCCCCACGCCTTGCCTTTCTTCAAGGAATGCCAGAGAGATGTGTTGGGAATTTGTTTCATCCTTCATGGTCATAGATTATCTCATAATCACTCCTCTTTCATTAAATCTAATATAAACTGCCCCAGATTAAACATTTAAGCAGACCACAAACACAAGTTCTTATATTTGTAGTTGAATGTGTGTACGTGTGTGAGAGAGACAGACACAGAGAGAGAGAGGACAGGAGACATTTCCATACTTTTATGGGTTTTATTTTTAAACGGGTTTAAAGAACTGTGACCTGAATTGAGAAGGAACCAGGCTCCAAAGAGGCCGTTTTCCTGAACATGCACAGACAAAGGAAATCGTTTCCTTACAGAAAGGAATCACTTGAAAGCTTTCGGGCCAGACCCTGCTCAGGCTCCGGTTTCCTTTCTTTGAGCCCTTTGATGAGCAGCTCATATGGAGATTCAAGCATCTTGGGCCTGGTTTGAATTTAAGCAGTTGCTGACTTTAGTGGAAAACTTTCATAAACTCAACTCAGACTTTCTTCCTTGCCCTCACCAGTGCCGATCAAGTTCAGATCTGGCCTTCGGTATTCATCTCGGATCGTTCATTCTCACTGTGGCCATGATTGTCAGCATGGAAAGCAGTCCTAGCCCCCTAAAGACACTGAGCTCTCGCCCTTCTTTTCAGGAGCTCCCAGTCCTGCCTCTCCCACCCACGGAGGTGGAAGCAAAGACATGGGAACCTGATGGAACAGGTGTGATGCTTTTCAGAATACTGACGGGGAGCTGGTACCTCCATGATGGTGTTATTATAGCAACAATATCACGTAGATCTCGTCCAGGACCAAGCAGAAGGCTGTATTGTCCATGTGCCAATCCTTCAGGAGTGAGCCGTGCATCAAGTAGACTGTCAAAACAGGGCTGTCTCCTGGTCACTGCAAAATGCATCTTGGGTAAATTTTCCTCCTATCTGCTGAGAGGAAAGGTCGTGGGATCCCCAGAACATTTTCTTCAGGAGCCTGCTCAGGTGGGGTTCATTACTCAATTCTGCCACTGAAACAGGTGTAACTTCAAGCCAGTAATTTAATCTTCCTGATCCTCAGTTTATCTGTACATCTGAGATATTAATCTCAATTTGTGGGTTCTTGGGTGGATTAAATGGGATTGCATTTCTAAAGTTTCCTGTTTTTATTCCATTTTCCATGCTGATCCTAAACTATTGATGATAAATTTGCAACTCTCCCTGGTTCTAAGTCATTAAGACAGCCCCTTCCCAAAATGGTGAATCTAAAGATCTCCCCAGCTCCCGTGGGGCTCAGTGCAACCAACACAGTGTTCCTACCCCCAAGATACTTCCAAGATACCAGCGACTTAAATGGATTTCAAAGGCTGTTTTGAATGGAAAGTTGCAAAGGGGAAACAACTAAGGAATACATGTGGATTTAAGAGAAGAGTCCATGAGATCCAGCCTCATGATAATAGGGTGGGAAGCTGTGACATCATCATAATATACTTTGAATCAATTGCCCATTTTTGACTGCACTGGTACCAGCAACTCCTGAATCATGCCTAGAACATCCTTATCTCTAGCAGGACAAGACCCCCTGATCCAATGTGATCTTCCATCCTCATTGACCAACACCTCCAGTGGCGAAACTGACTCGGGCAAGAACACTTCTGTCTTGCACAAATAAAGTCAGGAGGTTTTTTTTACCATAAGTTCCTGGAAAAACTGGGTCATAAATATGTCAAGTAGATGCTTTTAGCTTTTATTATGGTACAGATATGACAGCTACTCCTATAACCCCTTCAAGTAAAAATACATAATCCATTTACACACACTGGGTAATAATTATATAGGGGAAGATACTCTCTTGAACATGGACCATTGGAATGTATTTCTTTCCTGTGTCTCTGGAATGCAAATGTAAGGGTTTAAAACAACGTATATACAGTCTCTGATAGTCTGGAGACCAGAAGTCCAAAGCAGTTTCACTAGGGTAAGAGTCAACGAGTGAGCAGAGCTGGTTCCTCTAGAGGCTGCAAGAGGGAACTGGGCCCTTGCACCTCATTGTTTCTATCACCTGCCAGCATACCTTGGTTTATGACCACATCACTCCAATCTCTGCTTCCCTGGCCACATCACCTTCTCCTTTTCTATAGTCCAGTCTCATGCTATTTCACAGTTTTTTGGTTTTTTTTTTGCTATTTCACATTTTAAAGCATAGTCATGTTGATATTTAGGGCCTACGCAGACAATCCAGGATCATCTAACCATCTTAGAATGTCTTCGTCACATGTGTAAAATCCCTTTTGCCACATAATGTGACATTCACAGGTCCAAGGAATTAGAACATGGGGGGATCACTCAGCCTACCACAAATTAAAAAGTCCATTCATTAACAAAGGCCTGAAGGCATTTTGTTAAAAGAGGGAAAAAAAGAAAAAGTGTTCCTGATCTAACTGAATTTAAACCAATGAATTTTGGGGCACCCTCATCTTTTCCCATTTTCATTTCCTCATGGAGCTAAGCCATTGTGTCTGCCATCTCAGAAAAGGAGCTGAGAAGTGACTTCTACTTAGATAATAACTCTCTCAGAACTCTTGCGTCTTTATGCAGAAACACTGTACACAAATATCATAGTCATTTTCCACCAGATCTAAACTGATGATGTGCTTGAGGTCTGGCAGGAAACCATATGCTTTTCCAGACATGGAGAAACCTAAATGTGCACCTCCCTTAAGGGAGAGAGTGTGGCATTTAAGCTGGGAATGGCTGCCCAGCTGAGAAACAGGAGTTTGAAAGGAGACGGCCATTTAAAAGTCACTCTGATATGACCCATTCCCCAAACAATTCTTCTCGCCTCATAGTCATTGTTGCTAGGTGGCATAGCATTTATTAGAGTGGACTGGTAATGAACACATCTATTCCTTAGAGTAGGGGTAGGGTTGATAAAGTCCTCTGACCGTGGGTGTGTTGAACTTCAACTGCCAAGATATTGGTTGACATTAAGATTTGCAACACTGTACTCTGTTACCTCTGGAGATAAACTCTCTTGTGACAGGTTTCTCTGTCAGCAGTCATAGATGCCATTTTATCCTATGAATCCTGTCGAAGAGCTTTGGAGCCCCTGATGTGCCTGGCTTGCTGTGTTTGGTCAGAAACTCACAGCTGAAGTCAAAGCCCTCCAGACTGCATGGTAAAGTGGGATGGGAAACAATCAGAGGACCTGGACAGAGTGAAAGGCTGTCAGAGAAACTGCAAGTCAGCAAAAGAATGACTGCTCCTTGACCCTAAGCACATCTGCCATGTATTTAATTCCACGTTTTTGCCAAGCCCTGGAAACTCAGGCTGGGGAGACTTGGGAGTAATGTGGGTTGTGAGGTCTGGGAGAGCACAGAGGTGAAATGGCCTGGCCAATTGCCAACTGGCTTCACCTAGGTCCACTGTAGAGGTGGGAATAAGTGAAGGGCTGACTGGAGGAAGGCGAAGGACCTATGGAGCCAGGAGGAGAACCTGGGCACAGCCGAATCTGGGTGACCAACAGCCAGTTGAGCTCTAGAGATGTTATTTGCTGGTTGCTCTGCCAGCTGGCTTCAGAACAGGCAAAGCAAATAAGATTTTAGCTGTTCTTTGGCATTCTGATCACAAGACTGCTTTGAGGAGATCCTGACTTTTAGGGGGAAGAGAGCCAGTGAGCCCTGGGTAGTGCTCATGTCCACATACTCCAGTCACATTCAAAGCAGGTCAGATACAGGAAGGCTGTGGGATAGGAAGGGCCAGAGGACCTTCTTCCTAGAGTCCCACCCAATCTCCTACCTCATTTCCGCCTCCTGGATCATCGCATCCCATCCCACTCCCATGAGCTCATTACTAGGGAGATATGAAAACCACCTCTAGTTCCTTTTCACCCTCACTCTCTTCTAGTTCCTATATCACTGTCTTTTGTAAGTATGCTTGGTTCTATTGCAGATTATTTCTTCTATGAGGTGGTGGGATAATCCATAGATTAATAACTATTGTTCCTACTAGATCAAAAATGCATTTGAAAGTAGAAATTCAGTCATTATGAGCCCAGCCTGGCACATGGAGTTATTCAAGAAATGCTGAGTGAAGAGGAGGCATTCATATAATAGATGCTAGTTGTGGTATAGACCTGGGCCACGTCTGGAAACAACTGGATTTATTTAGGAAAACGCCTTCGGGCATGGCGCCAGTGTACATGTGTGCAATGGATCCCTTGGGGAGGGGGGAAGTCATGCAGACTAGGGGGTGCTCACACAAGGTTTGTTTTGAAGAAAAGTCACTTCTATTGTGTGTGGAGCATTTTTTCTAATTCCAACAGCCAGTTTTCTTCCCTACAATGATTTTCTTTTTAAATTTTATTTAGTTACTTAATTTTTAAGGTGAAACGAGAAGTGCAAGATGGCAGCAAAACCACCACATATGCCCCAAACACGTGGACACTTGGCTTCCTGAGAGGTGCCAGCAGGAAGTCTGCCCAACAGCAGAGCTCCATATTGAATGCATCTACATCACCCCCCTCCAAACAAAGAATGGAGACTACAGTGTTCCTAGCTAGGCCTGCATCTTCTACACCCTCATTAACAAGACTAAAACAGGAGATTTATTCTGTTCAACCTGCTGCAAGTGGAAGTGACATGTGTCACTTTGGGCCCAAAGCATAGAAAACTAAGCATGACTTCTCCAAGCACCTCCTTCCTGGCTGTGTTTATCAGGAAGAACTCATGTTTCCATGGCAGGACAAGAGGACCAAAGCAGCCTGGATCACTGAATCACTGCATGGACCACCTGTGTTTGGAGAGTTGCCCAAACCCATCGCGGACTGTGCAGGATTGAAAATTAAATGTTTGGTACCATAAATCACTGGAGCTTTGGGGTGGCAGAAAGTCCACTATGTAACTAGAGGCCTGCTTTCTGGTATACCTGTGATGCAGACCACTAGTGTCAGAAGACTGGGGATGATGATGATGATGACGACGACGACGATGCTGCTGCCATGAGCGGATTTCTTCCTCCATTCCCCAACGAGTAAGCAGTGTGTTTCTCCTCAACTCCAAGGCCATGGGCTGTGGGTTCAATCAGCAAATGTATTTTGAAAAATTCAGAGGAGAAGCCCTAACTTCTTGGGCTTTAAACATTAGTGCACTTTTCCTTACGCATCTTCCTGAATTACAGCCCCACAAATAAGCCGTTAGTTATTGGGACAAAGGTGAGGGAGGGTAGTGATGAGATCATATGTTTAACACCTCAGGCTGTTTTGTGACTGGCTTTTAAAAGGCCTCTCTTCCTCATACTGTCCTTGGAACCCTCTGACAGGTGTTTATTACTAAATACTTACTAAACACTTTGTAATTACAGATTTTTTTTATTTTCTTAGTGCATGCATATTCTTTTGGTCAGCCTCCTGAATGCATCCACCTCATACAGATATTAAGGCATAGTAATGCGCTACTATTTCCTGATTCAAGAGATAAAGTTTCAGACAGACCAAGTGCTCAATATATATTATCTGATTGAACAAAATGGCTGCACTCCTGTCTTAATCCACTCCCCAATATGACAAACATTAAATTCACTGTAACCTGGCTGTCTATACTAGGCTCCCTTAGAAATATTCTACAACTCCTTTTTCTCAGAAAGAGGTAATTGTTAGAAAGCTCAAGAATAGAAAACCAGCTTGATTTGCAAACAATCTTAAAATACACAGTTCCCTTTCTTCTCTCTGTTAGCTCCATAAGGCTTTCCCTATTAAAAAATTCAGCTCTGCTTCTTGTCACCTTTGCCCTCTTCTCTGCTCTGACTTTAAATTCAGGAGATGGTTTCCCTGGGGATTATAGATCCTAGTGCCATGTGATCTGGCCTAAAGGGTAGTATGACAGAGGGAAACAAAAGGGGATGATGGGCTTGCTTTCCTCCCACCCATGCGCATACCTCCCCACTGGATGTCTGCACCTCACAGCGGAGCAATGCTCAACGATCTCAGTACGCCCTGAGAGTTTATGTGATTCAATCATTATTGGCAGGACTGACTATGAACTGAAAAAGGGAACATGGAGGTAGTAAAATCTCTGGCGTTTGAAAGCCTCTAGGTTTTTTTGAAAGCATGCATTTTGAAACAGCTTCTATTGTTTTAATCTTTTCTGATTACAGAATGAACATTTGTTTATTACAGAAAATGTCACAGTCATACCAAAGTCCAAAAGGAAAAGCAGAATCTTCTTCATTCTCATCAAATGGATACTCTCCTTAATGTTTTGGGTGGGAGCTTTCTACCTCTTGCCCCATTTTTGAATGGGAATGTATACTTATTCAAGTTTATCTATATTTAGATGTGTTTAATAGTATACTCATGCAAGGAACGAGGGTTTCTTTGCTAAAGAAAATTATTTGGGAGAATGCCTTGATATGCTCATCAAAGCTGAGCCGCGTGACATTGAAGTCATGGATGACCTGCTGATGCCGGAGGTTAGGGCTGGAGCTGTAAAAATGGCAGGACATGTTAAGCCAGGCTAGGAGGGGAAAAATTTTAACAATCAATTCTGATTTTTCTTTCACATAAAAGGTGAAATGTCACCCTTCTCCCTGTTGCCCCAAATCTCCAGTGCCATCAGTGATGCTTTCTAGAAGACACGAAGGAACAGAGCTCTGTCCCACTTCTGTGGTGATGTGCTGGGACAGCAACCAGGGACAGGACCAGTTTATCTACTCACTGACCTACTTCAGCAACTGCAGGAGCTCAGAGCCGGAGTCAACGAAGAAAACAGAAAGCGGCAACCACTCCTACCTCCAGTGCCTGAACGTCAGGAAGTGAGTCCCCGGAGAGATTAGAAAAAGGGAAAGAATGTCGGATGGAATTGGAATACATTTAATTTGAATTTCAAAGCACCAGAGCCTTCATGGAGGTTATATGCGTATAGTTTTATTAAAATGGTATCATGCTATTTTTTTGTTAGTTCCCACTCTACATATTTTCATAATTATTTTAGAACTGTCCATGACAACACACACTGTCTCCTTGCTTACTACTTCATTATCCATAATTTTATATGTGCAACAATAGTAAAAAGGAAAATCTACTGCCTGATTATTTGGGCATCAATGATGACCTCTGGCAGTAATAGACTCTGAGGTGAAAGGCTGCAATGGGTAAGATTACGCTTTTTGTGAGGTATATGATTCTTTGCGGTTTGACAAGTATGTATGCATGTCATTTGGAATTGTGTTCTAATGTAGCTATCTTCCATTTTGTGATCTGCGATGGTAATTTTCTATTTTCATACCGTGATGAGTTCTACATAATAACTCGTCTTTGGAGTCTAGCCAGTAATTAAGTGAAAAGTAAAAGTATACCCAGAAACATCATTTGAGTAGTTATCATGACAGAGATGGGGTCAAAGCTCAAAAACTCTAACCCAATACATGAAGTAGGAACAAACTCAACATTGACCCTCCAGTGGCTTGTCAAGGCTGTAAATCAAATGGGAAAGACATTGTCTATCTTAATCCAGTGGAACTGTTGGTGGATTCAAATCAGCAGAGAGGCAACACCTTTGGGTTATAGTGTCACTCCCTATGGACTATGCCACCAGAGTCCAACTCTATTAGCATATTATCAGATAGGGTTGTTATGGTTGTTGTTAGGTTCTATCAAGTCAAGTCCACCTTATAGTGACCCTATGAAAAACAGATCTGAGCCTTGTTCTATCCTGTGCCATCCTCATCATCTCTGGCATTGTTATTGTTGTTGATTGCCTTCGAGCAGAGCATAGGGACCCTATGAACAAAAGGCCTGAAGCCTTTTTATATCTATCAACATTTATCCGAGTTTATAGAGTTTCCGGAGGCATGTTGTTTAGCTCTAGCACAGTCAAACCTGTATTGTTGTTGTTTATTGTTGCTATAATGTTGTTGTGTGCCATCAAGTAAGAACTGACCCATAGCTGACCCTCTGGCAGGTTTTCAGAAGCTGTTAATCGCACAGTAGGAGATTGCCCATCCTTCTCCTGTGGAGCAGCTGGTGGCTTCAAACCACGTGCCTTTGGGATTGCAGTGCAGCTTCTATATGTGCCCAGTCTGAGGGTTCTATTTCCAGCACTACATCTAAGTGTACTCTTTTGTTAATAGAGTTTTTGTAATCTGTCGTTAGCTACACTGGAGTGGAATCAACCTGGTTCACAATGATTCCCATGTAGAATTGCTCCATTAGGCTTTCAAGGTCATGACCTTTCAGAAGTAGAACACGATGCCTGCTCATCTGACCCAGGCTTGAACCACTGACTCTTTGGTTAGTAACTGAATGCTTAACCTTTGTACCAACCAGATACTCCATAGATATTTACCGGTATTCATCAGTATCACTGAGCTCAAGGCTAGAGTAACACTGGCTGTGATAGTTATGATGATGTGTTTAATCACATTAAATATTTTAGCTATAGGTATTTACTCTGAAATGGCTTGCCTCCGGAAACTCTATGGACCGTGCTTAGGTCTTTCGTTCATAGGGTTGTTATGAGTCGTCTACAACTCAATGTCACTTAACAACAATAACAATGACAACATAGAGAAAGCTAAATTGGCCTAGTAGACAGAAAGTTGTGCTACCAAGCCCAAGGTGGGTGATTTTAATCTGTGGCTTCAGGCCTGGTCTAAATTGCTTTTTGTCGAACATTCTTCTATGTGGTATAGCAATGGTCTGTGCATTGCTGTACAGAGGTAACTCGCGGTTGCTGTGATGCTAAACACTGTGACGCTGATATGCCAAATGCAATAATGGTTACCCATGGTGGGCAGTGTTTGGTGGAGCTTCCCAACTAAAGCAAGCTTGGAAGCAGGAGTGGCATCCACTTCCAGAATGGCTTGCCTCTGGAACTCTATGAACAGTGCTCAGGTCTTTTGTTCATAGGGTCTCTGTGAGTCATCTACGACTCAACGGCACTTAACAACAATATAGGTATTTATAGATGTACTTGATTAGGTTGAGGGATTTCTCTTCAATTCTTAATTAAGTATATTTCTTTCTTTTTTTAAATGATCAATAATCAATGAATTTGTCACATTCTATTTTTCCCCTTCTAATCATAATTTGCTATTTGTTTGTTTCTTTTAAAATCATGAGTAATGAATTTGTTACATTCTGGGTTTTTTAATTTATTGTAAAGATTGTATAATTCATCTCCTTTGTTCTGTTAGTATGGTGATCAGTTTTCAAATATTAAACCACTTTTGTATTTCTGGAGTATTTCTACTTGATGACCTTTTGCATATATTGCAGGATTTAAGCCACTATTTTTTTTATGGATTTTTTTTTTTAAATATCGCACTCATTCTCATTGCTATCGAGCTGAAATGTACTTGTAGCTTACCCTCCTCCTTTCTGTTTCTGAGGCTGGAAACCACAAAGAAGTAGGTTGTCTAACTGTCCCTTGAGGAGTGAGTGGTAGATTAGAACTTCCAGAGAGGTACAGTCTTTGGATTAGCAGCTCAATTTCCTACAGGCCACACTCCAGAGGTCCCTTTTCCCCTATGCTTATTTTAAGACATTCTTATCATTTTTCTTTTTTGTAATATTTTTTCTCCATGTAATATTAATGCTGCCATCATAAAATGAGCCAGAAATTATAAAATGTATAGTATATATCACCCAAATGTTTGATAGAATTTATTAATGACACTACCCTAGTCTAAAGGGGTTTCTGGGACAAGATTTTTAATAAGAGATTCAAATTCCAAATAAAAGGCTTTTGTATGTTTATATTTCTTCTTGTGTTTTCTTTTTGTAGAGCTAGGAAGTATGTCCATTACATTTAAGTAGTCAAATTTGTTGGTTTAAACTTGTTCATGAACCAAAGATTCATTGTTTTGAAGTCAAGTCTGACTCATAGTGTCTATACATGACAAGGTTGAACTGCTCCATGGATTTTCAAAACTCAATTGGAACCACCGACCTTGTTAGCAGCTAAATGCTTAACTAGTGCACCACCAGGACTCCATAAACTGGCTCAAAACCTTTTTGTTATTTTAGTATTTGCAGGACCTTTTCCTCATTGTTACCTTTAGTAATCTGTATTTCTCTTTCTTTTCTTGATCAATTTAGCTGATGTTCATAAATTTTATTGATATTTTAAACAAATTATTCTTTCATTTTTTTCTATTTCTCTTACATTTCATTGTTTTCTGTTCTTTATCATCTTCTTCCTTTCACTTACTTTGAGATAATTCCAAGTGATTTCAAGTCTTTCTTCTTTTTTAGTATAACAATTTGCATTTTAGCTACATTGCCCAAATTATGTGTTCATTGCCATTCTGTTAAAAATATTTTCCAATTTATCTTTTCATTTCTTCTTTGACTAGACATTCTTTAGAAACGCATCATCTAATTTCTAAACATTTGGGTGATTTTGAAACATCTTTGTCTTATTTATTCTAACTTTATTTCATACATTTCTGTGGTACTTAAACCTATTTTATATTCTAGAATATGGTTTACCTTAGTGGATGTTCCATTTACATTTGGAAGGAAAATGTATTCTACTGCTGTTGAGTTAGCTGTGGAGTCAGTTTTAACTCAGAGTCACCCCATGTGACTGAGTAGAACTCCACTGTAGAATTTTCTAACTATAATTTTCAGAGGGGTAGATTACCAGATCTTTCTCCTACGGAGCCACTCAGTGAGTTAAAACAACTAATCTTTATGTTAGCAGCAAAGGCCTAACCATTGTGTCACAAAGTCTCCTTTGTTGTTTGGTGTAACCCTTTGCCATCGAGTCAATTCTGACTCATGGTGACCTAGAGTGACAGAGTAGAACTGCTCCCATAGAATTTCCAAGGCTTTGATTTCGATGGAAACAAACTGCCACGTCTTTCTTCTATAGAGCCACTCTGTGGGTTCCAATCACTGTTCTTCTGGTTGGATAAGTTGGTTGATAGCATTCTTGAGTCTTTTTAAGTGTTCCTCATTTCCTTCTACTTCTTCTGTCAACAACTGAGTGGAAGTATTGAAATCTTTCAATATTTATAATTTTATTTCTTTATCTTTTCATTTCTATCTGGTTTTTGTTTCATGTTGTCTGAGGGTCTGCTTTAGGTACAAACACATTTAAAATTTTTATGTTTTCTTGATGAGTTGTCATTTATTAGGAAATATCTCTTCATCTCTGGTAGCAAATCTTCTATGTCATAAACGCAGCTCTGTCTGGTATTAGTATAGTTACTCGAGCTTTCTTATGATTAGTGTTTTCTTGTGTCATTTGTTTATGCCCTTATTTCATGTTATTCATGCCTTTATATTTGAGATTCACGTCAATATTATTAGATTGCTTTTTGCAGTTCAAATGTCATTAACTTCCTTAGTACTGGAATGTTTATTCCATTTTCATTTCATTATTAGTATGTAATTTGCACTTATTTGGTCATTCTGTTCCTTATTCTTTTTTTCTCCCAATTTGCCTAGGTTCTTTTGGATTAATTGGTTATTTTTAGTATTAGCTTATTATCCATTATAGCTATACATTTTTTTCCTGTGAGCTTTATAATAGGCACCTTTAACATACAATGATATATACTCAATTAATATTATATTTAGGTATTTTTACAGTTCTTTTTCCCACTTTTTGTGCTATAGTTTCATATCATGTGTCTCTCTACACATGTCTATACAATACAATGATGGTATATTTCTCATCTACAAAGTCAATTATCTTCTGAAGAAGAAAGTCTAAATCAAGGGGGGGAAATTATATTTACATTCAATGTGGTTTTTTTCCCCCAGTTATTTATTCTCTTGAGTAGGTCTAGTTTACTGTCTGGTGTGACTTCACTTCAGCCTGCAGAACTGCCATTAACATTGCTTGCCATTCTGATCTTCCAATTTCTGTTTGTCTGAAAATGCTTTTGTTTTCTAGATATAGTTTTTGTTAGATAAGGAATTCTAGGCTAATATATCACTCGTCTGTAAATTTATTGTACTGTGGTGGCTTGTCTATTGCTGTGATGCTGGAAGCTACTCCACCAGTATTTCAAATACCATCAAGGACACCTGTGTTAGACAGGTTTCAGTAGAGACTCTAGATTAAGAAACAGGATAGGTTTTGATAGGTCCTTTTGAATAACAGGACCTTGAAAGTGCTCTGCATATCAATAGAATGTGTCTGATTTGTGCAATAAGACTAAGGAAGAGATGCTTCTTCACCATAAAGTCTGCCTTAATGACACTGATGGAGTAGAGCCTTCAGTCAATGTAAAGGCCTTCATTTGCTGATGCAGCAAGACTCAAAATGATGAGAAACAGCTACAAATATCCATCGTTGTTGTTGGTTGTTATGTACCATCAAGTCTGAACCAACCCATAGCTGACACTCTAGTGAGTTTTCAGAGGCAGCTAATTGAGGAGATTGCCCATCCTTCTCCTGCAGAGTAGCCGGTGGCCTCAAATGCCTTCGAGACTGCAGTGCAGCTTCTTGCCAGTGGGCCACCAGAGCTCCCTTTAACCATTGGAATTATGAACAGATGAAGTATGAAAATAGGAAAATCAGAAGTTGTCAAATTTAAATGGAACACATAAAGATCAATATCATAGACATCAGTGAATTGAAATGGATGGTCTGATTTTGACTGTTTTCAATCAGACAATCATATGATCTACCATTCCAGGAATAACAGACATTGAACAGAAATGACATCCTCTTTCATCATCGTAAGTCATATTTCACAATTTATCTTGAAATACCCTCAGTGATAGGACGATATTCACACACATACAAGAATGACTCATTATTAATGTGACTCTTGTTCAAATATACACCAAACAATAAAATGAAAGAAATTGAGGAGTTCTGCTGAGTATCATAAGGACTGCCGAAAGGACAACGAAGTACATCTTGGGAAAAGTGCAGCTGGAGTGTTCCTTGGAGTCAAGAATCATGCAACTTCATGTGACATATTTTGGGAATGTGTGAGGAAGTACCAGTCTTTGGAAAAGGGTATCATGTTTGAGAAGGTGTAGAGTCAGCAAGGCAGAAGACCCTCAATGAGATGGATTGACACAGTGACTGTAAATGCTGGACTCTAGTGTGTCAGAGATGCTGAGGCTGATACAGGATAGATCAGAGTTCAGAATCACTGTTCATGGGGTCGTTATTAGTAATAGTCGACTCAAGGACACTTAACAACAACCAACTTCTGGAGCCTGAAATTGATCAAACAATCAAAAGGCATCATTGGACTGCTAAAGTTGGAAACAAAGAAAGATAGATGTTTAGAAAATGTTCCTTTGGCGATACAATCAAGGATTTTTTTTCATTGCAGATGCTGTTGTTGTTGCTGATTGCCATTGAGTTGAGCTACCCTATGAACGAAAGACCTGAAGCATTGCTATAATTAGCATCATTTCTCAAAGTTCATAGCATTTCCAGTACCCTTTTAAAAAATTAATGATAACTCTAAACATGGCCTTTGCATGATAAAATACACAAGAATCAAGTAACTGTATCTGTGGGAAGGGATGGGGAGAAAGCTCAATGTGAGCAATTTAGAAGTAAGACTAGGTAGGGCTGACTATGCAACAGGTCATCAATTGTTCCTAGGCAAGTTTGAACTGAAGCTGAAGAAAATAAAACAAGTTCACAAGAGACAAAATAGGACCTTGAATTTATTCCAACTGAGTTAAAAGCCACTGAGGGAATAGATTTGAAATGAAAACTGACAAAGACGACTTGAAAATTATGAGAATGACATCAGGAATATGATACATGAAGAAAGCTAAAGAGAAAGAAAGCAAAAAGACAGGAAAGGAAGAAACTTGAATGGATGTCAGAAGAGACCTTAAAACTTGCTCTTGAGAGTAGAGAAGTTTAAGCAACAGAAAAAATTATAAGAGAGCTAAAGAGATGATTTCAAAGGCAGCTTTAGAAGGCAAAGTAAAGCATTAAAAGAAAAAGTACAAAGAGTTGGAATAAGAAAACCAAAAGGGAAAAACACACTCGACATTTCTCAAACTGAAAAAATTTAAGAAAAAATTCAAGTCTCGAGTGCAACATTGAAGGATTCTAAAGGCAAAAGTTTGATTGATGTATGAACTATGAAAAGAAGACTGAAGGAGTACTAAAGTCACTGTATGGAAAAGAATTGGTTGGCATTGAACCATTTCAAGAAGTAGCAATATTATTAAAACAATTTAAAAAGTAAAAGTTTATATTGCATTGAAGGAAACAGCAAATAAACCACAAAGCTCTAGGAACTGAGAGAATATCCATTGAGGTGTTTCAGCAAACAGACGCAGCCCTGGATATGCTCACTCAACTCTGTCATGACATTTGGAAGGTAGCTACCTCTCTGATTCACTAGGGGGAAAATCCATATTTGTGCCTATTTTTTTAAAAGAAAAAAATGTCATCCAATAAAATGTGGAAATTATTAAACACTATCATTAACATCACACACAAGAAAATAATGCTGAATATTATTTAAAAAATGGCGGAAGTAGTACATCACCAGGGAACTGTAAGAAATTCAAACTAGATTCTAAAGAGGCCATGAAATGAAGGATGTCAATGTTAATGCCAGACAGAACTTGATTGAAAGAAAAGACTAAACAAAGTCCTACTAAAGACTAAACAAAATACTAAACAAGTAAACAAAGATGTTTACTTTTGTTTTATTGACTATGCAAATACATTTGATTCTGTGGCTAATTATGGATCACACTGAGAAGCATGGAAATCCCAGGACAGTGAGCTGTTCCCATGAAAACCTATATGTGATAAGTAAAAAATCAGTGACTTGAACAGAGTAAGGGGATATTACACAGTTTAATGTTTAATTGTGCTGAAAAGAAATCTATATATAGACCAAGAAAGAGGTGTCCAAACAGAACCAGGGACATGGCATGGTTTAAAATCAGGAAAGGTGGACATTAAGGTTGTATCCTTTTCCCATACCTATTTAACCTGTATGCTGAGCTAATAATTCAAGAACTTGAACTATATGAAAAAGAATGTAGCGTCAGTATTGGAAGATGACTCATAACCTACACTATGTAGATAACACAACTTTGTTTGCTGAAAGTGAGGAGGATTTGAAACACTTCTTGCAGAAGACCAAAGACTACATTCTTCAATATAAATTTCATCCTCACGATGGGACCAATAGATAGCATTATGATAGATGGGAAAAAGATGAAAATTGTCAACTGTTTCATTTTATTTGCATCCACAATCATCACCCATGGTAATATTGTTGTGTGTTATGTGCCATATAGTCGCTTACAACTCATAGGGACCCTAATGCACAACAGCCCTGATACCTGCTCTATCCTGTGTCAACTTTACTATCTCAGACACACCTACCCTCATTACCTCAGTTACTGTATCAATCCATCTCATCGAAGGTCTCCCTCTCTTTCTCCATCCTCCACCCTTCCAAGCATAATGTCCCTTGTCCCTCCTTGCAACATGCCCAAAGTATGTCAGATGAAGCCTCAGAGTCCTTGCCTCCAAGGAGCAGGTTGGCTTCACTCTCTCCAGGATGAATCTGTTTGTTCCAATGGTAAACAGAGAAAATCTGCTGTCAAGGACCTCTTCAAAGTGCTAAAAACAAACGATGTCAGTGTAAAGACTAAGGGGTTCCTGATCAAGCTAGGGTGTTTTCAGTTGGCGTTCTGTGCGTCTGAAAGTAGGGCAATGCAGAAAGGTTGACAGAAAGATTGTGGTATTGGAAAAGAGTACTAAATATCCTATGAACTGCCAAAAGAATAAATCTCTCTTGCATTGTTGTTCTTAGAGTTGTTATGGGTTGTAGTAGACTCAATGAAACCCAACAACCCTTTCTGAGACTTCTGATTATTTGAATGATAAATCATCTGCTATTTTCTACAGATCACAAGGGTTTTGTCAAGACTCTCAAGGTTTTTCTCATGGTTCATTTCATGTTGTATAATTTCTACTGCTATTTTTAAGTATTCTGATCTGTTTACTTTGTAGTATCTAATGTGCTGTAAGTTTTAGTCAATCAAAAATTACCATAAAGAATTGTGTGCTTTTTTAATATATCTCATTTTTTCTTCATCATGTACATATTTGCATTTATATCCTTGAACATATTTGTAATTATTTTTATAAAATATTTCTTCTGATAGCTTTCACATTTCTAAGTCAATTGTTTCCCTCCTCATTTTGGGCCATAGTTTTCTGCTTCATCTCATGTCTAGTAAATTTTTTATTGAAAGTCCTATATTAGTAATGTCATGTCATTGATTATTTGAGTTTTTTGTGTTTTGTTTTTCAGATAATTTAAATTTTGGAAAGTCCATTAAGTTACTTGACTTAATTTTTTGTGATTTCTGAAACATTTTATCAATGCAAATCTAGAATAGACTTTACAAATTTTTTGTGTTTTCTTTTATTCTGTGTTTTCACTCTAAGATTTTAAGAATATTAAATATATAGAAAAAGAATAGAGAACAGTGCTAGAAACAATTATATGCTTACCACCTAGATTCAATAGGCATGAAAATATCATGATTGATTACTTAAATAATGATAATAATGTATATTTCACTTGTTTTCATTATTCATTTAAAATGTGTATACATAAGAATAGATAGCTCTGGTGGTAGAGTGCTTAGGGAGTTGCACAGATAACACAAAGCTGTCATTCGTCTGGAAGTTTGAATCTACTAGTTACCCCAAAGGAAGAAAGATGAGTAAACTCCTCCCATGTGATTTACAGCCTCCTGAAACCCCCCCCTGCTAGAGGGTCAGTTATGAGTCAGTTCTGACTGAACAGCAATGACTTTTGAGAGCTGTGGTTTTTAAAAATATATATGTAAACAAAGTGTGGTCATCACAGGAGCAGTAGAGTCTGACCTCAATCAATTCTACAAGAGTGAAAAGTCCTCATTCACAATATAACAAAATATAACAACACAAATCTATTTCCTATGAAGACAGACATGTCCTTTTAGGAATAATTCTCACATGTATCTTTATCCATTCTACATTCTAATACCCACAATCCCTTCTACCTACACTCTTGCTATGCTACTGTTTGGTTTAATATTCCATTGCAATGGCCATAGGGGACTCATGATTATGAGGTTTATTAGGGAAGTAACAGGTTGTCATTCACTAAGAAACACTCAGGATACAATTCTTCAGTCAGGAGAGCTTCATCTCAGGCGTGCTCAAAGGCCTGTCGCTCTGGAACGGTGTTCCAAAGCTTGTGTGTTACAAGCTCAGTGATGACATGTCCCTCTGCCAGTAAGCATATATATATATAATGGCCCTCAGCTCTGGCTCCTAGAAGCAGCAATTCTAGTTCACCAGCTCTACCTCCCATTGGTCTCTGATTCTTCACCACCTCTGCACTTGTGTGTTGGTCTTGGTCTCAGTCAATTTCACACAGAAACCTTTGCCCCAAAAGGCATCCTGCATCATCCTCTACTTCTTCTGTCTTGAGGTAGCAAGATTGCCCTTTTCTGCCTCTGAGTCTGTTCAATTTAAGCCTATAAGATGGGAAAACCGAATAATCTCATTAATGGTCTATACATCTTGTTTAATTGTTTCTATCTTGTTTACATGTTACTATCTTGCCTACATGTTATTACATGGGAAGGTGCTATTACCTGAATTATTAGCAAGTCATCCATTATGGAGCCACAAACACGTCACACTTATTTAATTCTACCCAAACATGTGATGAAAGTAAGTCAGCAGCTAGAAAAGCCACATTAAATAATCCCCTGTACTAAAAACGCAAATCCTCCATCTGACTCATGAGGTTGTAAATCTTAATGGGATGAGAGTGTTCATCCTTCTTCCTTGAGCTGATGGTGGATTTGAACTTACAGACTTTTAGTTAGCAACACAACATGCTATGCACTATGCCACCAGACCTCCTTAATTCACAGTAGCTCAGTATCTTTTATCCTCAGTTTTTTAAATTATTGCTTTCTCCTTAAACCTATCAAAACCCCAAAAAAGAGTTGGTATATATTTTTATCTCTTCTCTGAAAAAAAAAAGAAAAAGGAAAAAAAAATCTATGTAAGCTCAAACAGGCATTTTCCTTCCTACAGGTCATTCTCTTCATCTGCTGGGGTTTTATGTGGGTGTATAAGTAGCCGTTGGGTTTTGTTTTATTTTTTGTTTTGCTTCCTTGCTGGAAAGTTTTTGTTCACATTGTTATAGTCAAATTATTACTTTTACATTATATCTGCATTGTAAAAAAATAACAACACAAATAACAGTGTAAAATAATAATTATGTCTATATATAGTCAATCATGAATTTGACATTTAATTTTTGTTTTGGAAACACCATGGTCATGGTAATTTAAACTTGGATTCATAGGGGCATCATCAGATTTAGAAAGCAGCCTGTAATCTATGAATTCTGAAAGTGGTCATGGATTGATTTCCATACGTTTTTTTCCTGAGCAGACTGGTATGTAAATTTGTGGGTATACATTCAAATTTATGAATGTAAATTTGTGTGTGTATATGCATTTCCTCCCCCCCCCTCCGGGAAGGCTTATACCTTCGCCAGAATTTCTTAGGGATTAAGAACAAATTAATTGATCTATATTCATTGTTGTTAGATGCCCTCAAGTCAACCCTTACTGAAAGCAGCCTTAAGTATAATAGAATGCAACATTGTTTGGTTCTGTGCCTTATTTTAGGGTTCTATTTGTTTAGTCCTCAGCGAGTTGCACTACTGAAAAGGTCTCATGTATCTGGCAGTTTGAAGCCAGCAGTAGCTCCAATGGGGAAAGATGGCCAGTCTCTTCCTGTTAGGACTTACTTCAGAAACACAATGGAAGACATTATGAATTGGAATTAACCTGAAGGCAGTGTAAGTTGAGGGCCATGTTAAATATAGTAAGTATAGTAGAGTCCATTGCTGCAGTCACTGGGTCAGTTCATATTCTTGAAGATCTTTTTTTTTTTTAACTGATCTCTCCTTTATCAAACCTAATGCTCTTCTCCAGGAATTGGTCCCTCCTGATAGCACATCCAGATTAAACAAAACAAAGGCAATACAAAGTGTCATCAATACACTTCTAAGGAACATTCTGACTGAACTTCCTTCAGGAAAGGTTTGCTTGGTTTGGGGACAGATTACAGTATGTTGTTTGTTGTTGATTGTCTTCGAGTTGAGCACGACTCACAGAGACCCTGTGGACAAAAGGCCTGAAGCCCTCTACAACTATCGACATTTAACAAAATTCATAGTTTAGAGGCAAGTTGTTTAGGAAGTAGACGCCACTCTTGCTTCTAAAACTGTCATAGAATGTTATTGGTTGAGTGGCCTACGATGTATAGCGACCGACCGTTTGTACAGCAGCTCTGAACCCTTCCCTGTCTTGAGCCAGTCTCACTAATTCCGACATACCAACTCCCATCGCCCCAGTTACAGTATCAATCCATCTCATCAGGAGTCTCCCTCTCCTGCACTGTCCATCCATCCTTCTGAGCATGATCTCTCCTGGCCACATGCCCAAAGTAAGTGAGGTGGAACTTAAGAATCCTAGCCTCCAAGGAGAGACTTGGTTTCATTCTTTACAAAACAGACCTAGTTGTTTTCTTGGCCATCTGTGGTATGTTCAAGATTCTTCTCCAGCACCATAACTCGAAGGTATTTAGTCTTCTGTCATACGTAGTTATTGTCTAACTTTCTGAAGCTTAACAAGTAATTGACAAAAAGCTTTGCCTGGATTAGGTGCACCTTTGTATCTAGACTGACCCTCCAGCAGGTTTTCGAAAGTAGTAAATTACACAAGAGGAGATTGCTCCTCCTTCTCCCAAGGAGCAGCAGGTGAACTCAAATTGCAGGCCTTTGGGATTGCAGTCCATCTTCTTACCACCAGGCCACCCGAGATTAGCCAAATCATAATTTAAATGCACCAAATCTTCCACTAATTCTTTTTCATTGCCCAGCTTCATATGTATGTAAGAAAATTGAAAAGGCCCTGGGTCAAGGGTACTTAGCCACCAAAATGACATCTGCAGTTTTAAGATTCTATTGAAATCTTTTCCAGCAGATTTTCTATATTCACTATCAATCTTTTGAAGAATCACATGACTTCTCTGTTTATTTTGTTTTTATCTTTTCAGTTTTGAAATCCTTCTGCAAAACAACCTTTTTCATGAATTGTGAATTGAGTATATACTTCCCAGATTCTTCCCTTTTAAAATACCTTTTTTGTCTTGAGAAAAATAGCACCTTGGTAATCTTTGAGATAATGAACCATAAAATTTCTTCCTTAAAACTCTCTGACATTGCTAATGTGAATTCTGAACTGGCTTGATAATGTCCATTATTGGTTACATATTTCCTCTGGAGATTTACAAAGAGAAGTAGTGCTTCCCATAAACTTATTATGTGCTGGACAACAGAGTAAGTACTCTTGTTAGGATGCTCTCTTCATCTTCCTGACAATCTTATAAGGTCGGTATTACCTGCCAAAGACAATAGCAGTAAATATGAACCTACTGACTATAAGCCCTTAAGTTAGACAAATAGTTTGCATTTTAACTATTGGGAATGTTGCTAGTAGAGGCTATTCCTTGGAGAGAGACATCGTGCTTGGAAAGGAAGAGGATCAGGAAGGGAGAGGAAGACCCTCAATGAGATGAATTGACACAGTGGCTATAGCATTCAGCTCAAGTGCGTCAGAGATGGTGAAGATGGCACAGCACAGGACAGGATTCAGATCTGTTGCTCATATGGCTGCCATATAGAGTCGACGGCATCTAACAATAACAGCAACAATTGCTGTTAGGTGCCACTGACTTGACTACAACTCATATCAACCCTATGAATGACAGAGCAAAACCTCACCCTATCCTGCACGCTCTTCACAATCTCCACTTTGGTAGTTCAAACCCACCCAGAGGGAGCTAAGAAGACAGGTTTGGTGATCTCCTTCTTTGAGAATTTGAGCCATGTAGATGCTATGAAGCTCTGTCCTACTGTGTAACGCACGCGGCCACCAGGAGTCGGTTTGCTTGATGACTCTGGGGGGTAGGAACATTTGGTCTAGTCTGACTACAATCCTTAGCAGTACTACACTGAGTTGAAGGATTATTTTTTGTTTTTATTATTTGAATAAAAATAAGTATCTTTCTTCCATGAGATTTATTTCATGGTTTGACAAATTCTTACTCATTTCCTTTTTTATAGTGAGCTTTGTAACCTGTGCATTCCTGTTTCTATGTTTTTTTGTTTATTGTTTCTGACTTACTCTGATACATAAACTACTTATATGCTGAATCTTCATTGTCTGATTTCCATAGCTGTAATCTTCTTTTTATTTCCTTTGACTTTTCATTTCCTCTGTCTTTTTCTCTGCATTCTGAGTGATCTTCTTAGGATACTTCTCTAATGAGACAATTTTTTTTTTAGTGTCAGTTCTGTGCTTTCATTTTTCTACTGTAGTTTTAAGTTTCACAATAACATTATTTTACTTCTTTGTTTTTTACTTATTCCTACTATTTCCTTTTCATTTTGTTCTCTTCTTTCATTTCTTCTTCAGTAGGTCCATTTATCCTTTTTACTTCTTTGAAGCACAGTGAAGCTCTATATTTATCATTATATATTCTGCTGTAACATTGACTTCAAATTATGCTTTATCTCTCTCATAGTTCTTTGCATGTTGCATTCATTTTCCTTCTTTCGTTGTATGATTTCTCTAGGTTTCATTTTTCTATTTTCATTCTGTATTTCTACCTCTGAATGAGAAATAAGATATGGATTTGTCACCTACATAAAGAAACAGACAGTCTTTAATTCTCACTCCATAGGATCTCACCTGGAAGACTGAAGTATCACTTCAGCCAGGCAGGTTTTTTTAAATGATAAAGAAATAGAACCGTGGTGGACTTTGTCTCATTGTATTATGATAGACATATAGAGATCCTTTCAATGGTAGATGGTTCTTGGAGAGAAAACAAGAAAGTCAGACCCAAGGTCTCTCTTTGTTCTTCTACTATAGTGTTGTAACCATGAGTGAGGACTTGGGCATTTTCATGATGTTTAGCACCTAGACATTTTATTCATTCGGTCAGATGTTTTTTTGTTATCAGTAAGAGTTGAAATGTTGTTTCCTAAGTCAATCTATGACCATTTTCCTGCATCTTAATCATTCTTCAGATTATGCTCTCAAACTTGAGAAAAACCCACCAGCCCAGCACCTACTGCTGACCTTCAGGACAAGGGAGGGGTCCTCATGACGTGGGCCATATGCATCTCTATTCCCAATCCCTCTAAATTGAGAAGCATTTTTGGAACCAATAGAATCATATTTGCTTGCTTCTCTGAAATCTGATACTCTCAAAAGAGTGAAGTTGTCAACAATTTCATTTTATCAGGATCTGCAATCAATATCAGGGGTAACAGCAGTTGAGAAGTCAAAAGACATGTTACATTGAGGAAATCTATTTTAAAGAACTTCTCCAATGTGCTAAAGAGCAAAGACATTAATTTAAAGACTAAAGGGGTCCCTGAGCTAAGCTATGGTCTTTTCAATCACTTGATATACCTCTAAAAAGTTGGACAATGAATAAGGATGACAGAAAAATAGATGCCTTTGAGTTGTAGTATTGGAGAAGACTGCAGAAAGAACAAACAACTCTGAAGAAGTCCAACCAAGACATTTCTTGGAGGCAAAGATAGTGAAACTTTGTCTCCAATGCTTCGGACAAGAAGGAGCAGACCTTGGAAAGAGGCATTATTCTGGCAAGATGGAGGGTCAGAAAAAAGAGAGGAAGACCTCCAACAAGAAGGATTAACACAGGGACTAGAACAATAGGCTTCATCATATCAGAAATGATGAGGCTTGTGCAGCATAGGGAAAGGTTCAGATCTGTCACTACGAGTTAATGGTCAACTCAGTGGCACCTGACAACAACAACTACCTAGAAATTACACATAGACTTCTGTAGTTCTCCTTTAATTTTGTCAAAATGATAATTTAGGTATTCTTCAAATATTATCAAATATGTATATAGTAGAGGCCAACAAATTGTTTTTAAGAGAGATTAATCATAAGTCTGAGACAAATCAAGAGAGTGGTATCATAAAGACACATGTAAAACAAATATCTTAAGAAGGAAAGTGTGGGTACTAATATAAAATGCTGCAAAGCTATCATTTAAATAGGACTTAATCACTGGAGAGATCACCGATGTAAATGCAATGGCGGAGGAGTTTTCAGAGGAATGCCTGGGGCAGACAAGAGATGGCAGGGAGTTACTAAATAAATGAAGTATCTGTGGAAAGCAAAAAAAAAATGTGAAAAGGAGTGTGACTAGAGAGGTGATCAGCAATCTTTCGTGCATCAAGATGTTTTCCTGTAAAATAAGAAGCTGGACTAGATAAACTTCAAGGTGCCTTCTGCTGTGAAAGGCTGTCAACTTGAAGTAAAGATTCGCACTTCCTGATTTAAACTGCCCGGGACCTTCCCCATCAAATCTGTAGAGAAATATCACCTAGGATTTTCTCTCACTAAAAAAAAAAAAAAAATTTAAAAAAAATAAAATTGAAAGTAACTCCAATAAAACCTCTTGCTCTAACACACCCAGTGTATGGGAAAATAAGGTATCACAAGGAAACACTAGGTCAAATACTGACAGTCTTTTACAGAATGAATTCAATGACATTAAATAAGAACAGGAAGAAGAAGAAACAAGAAAGTGAATGTGGACAACTTATGCCCTACTCCATTCATACTTAGAATGCCTTTAAGTTTACCCGAAGGCATAACAGACCATTCCTGTAGAGAGTTCTCCAGTTATCTGGGTCTCTCCACTCGTTCTCTGACACCACAGGAGTTTGCTCAGCCCACATGCACAGCATCCCAGAAATAATCAAGGACATGTGGAAATTCGTGGATAAAGATGCCGTTTCTGCAGTCTTTAATGAGAAATTTCTAAGATGTGTGTGACACAAGTCACTGTCAGTGTCTCCAGCAGAATGAAAACATAGTTGCCCATAAACATAATTTGTCCATTAATGCTTCTTTCCTTGGCCTTTCTCCTTTTCCTATGTTTCCTACTCATTCATTTTGATCCTTAATACAACCTCACAGAAAACACACCTGCAACTCAAATCCTTATCATAACGGCTGCTTTGGGGCAAATGCAAGTAAAGAAAGATATTATCTAAGTTTAAAAGATATTTAAGAGACAAGACACTCAGATGCACTAGGTGGATTGTTGAATTGGATCCTGGTTTGAATGAGATGATTGTTAAATGATAGGTCTGAGATAATCCAGGAAATGTTGAATACATAATTAACATTGGATGGCATTAAGGAATTATTGCTATTTTTGATAGTTGTGATAATATTGTTCTGTGAAAATGTTTTATTTGGAAATGCACAATGGTAAATTACATTAATGTCAGAATTCTTTCCCTAAGTTGAGCCATGCATTGTTTAATATCCATGATGATGTGAAATGGGATGTTATATGATTTGGACATCTTATGAACACCATACTGTAATCTAGTCCTGAATTTATGTTAGTATCTACAACAAGGTTTTCACCTTAGTGAATAATGATTATCATCCTGCTAAGAGGGATTCTGAGAAGGAAGAGGGATTCTGAGAGGGATGTGGTTTTGGTTTTGATCCTCACTCCACAACACTGGAAATTTCTCTATAACTGCTGTAGCGCCCCCTCATGTTCCGCTTAGACTTACAGCATTCAGTGGAGCTAACTCTTTAAACATGGCAAATTTTGTGTTTGTTTTGAAGCTAGTTGTGCTTGTTAAGTGTCAGATGCCTAAATAGCAATAACATTCACTGATTTTTCTACCTTTCTGCTATTGGACAAACTTTTCTTTTACATCAAATTGTTTGCTGCTGTTAGCTTAGCGCTGGCATTCGTTTTGCTGCATTTGGGAGCCATGGTGTAGTTCATGGAAAATATTCTGAAAAAAGTTAAACAGGGAGATAATTCTGCAGTACACATCAGGATGGGATGATTTATCAACAACTTGCATTACGCAGGTGGCATAACCTTCTTGCAGAATGTGAAGAAGACTTGAAGCACTTACTGCAGAAAATAAAAGAAAATAGCTTTCAATATGGGTTGCATCTCAAAATCAAGAAAACAAAAATCCTTACCACTGGACCAATACACAACATCATGGTCTATGGAGACAAGATTGAAGTTGTTAATTATTTCCTTTTACTTGAATCCACAATGAAAACCCAGGATAATAGCAATCAAGCGATCAAAAGACATGTTGCATTAGGAAAATCTCTTGTCAAGAATGTAAAGTGGTAGGCCACCAGAACTCCCTAGAAGAGCAAGGATATATCAGTATTAAGACTAAGGTCTGCCTAATTCAAGCCATGGTATTTTTAGCTCCTTTCTATGTATTCAAAAGTTGGACAATGAATAAGGATAACAAAAGATCTTATACTTTGAATTGTGATATTGAAGAAGAGGATTGACTATACCATAGGCTGACAAAAAAACACCCAATCTGTCTTGAAGGAATTGCAATTTGAATGTTTCATAGAAACAAGGATGGTGAAACTTCATCTCACTTAGTTTGAGCATATTTTCAGAAGTAACCAGTCTTTGGAGAGAGATATTGTGCTGAGAAAGTTTGAGGGTCAGAGAAAGAGAGGAAGACCCTCAACAAGATAGATTGACACAGTGACTGTAATGATGGGCTCAACAGTATCAGGGATGGTGAGGATGGTGCAGGATGAGGGAAAATTTAAATCTGTTGTTCAAAGCAATACTATGAGTCATAGTCGATTCTGTGGCACCTACCAACAACAACAATACTACAGCACTCAAGAGAATGAAATACACAAGATTGGATGCTGCTGCCTAGCAGTTGAAGCATGGACTGTTATATAGTCAACTTTATTTATAAGTAGGGGAAAACTCACATAAAAATAGTCTACATGCATAAACCAGTAACACAGGAGTTTGTTCTGATTATCAAGACATGTATAATACAGTGTATGGATGTACTGTCCCTCAGAGTTGGACAGAACGTCACTGAATATAAGAGGGTTAGGATACGTGCATTATATGAGGGGAGTTATTCAATACTCTACATTCACTTCTCTGACTGAACTCTTGCATAACTAGGACTTTGAGCCCATGCCATCACAGTCCACGAAGCAACACTAGAACAGACCTAGATTTCAAGGGTTATGTAATCGAGAATGACAATAGAAATGGGAAAAATTATAAATGTAATTCCTGAAAAGGGAGACTTTTGCAATCACTTGTTATGCATCAGAGAGTTGGACAATGACTAGGGCGAACAGAAGGAGAATTGATGCCTTTGAGCTGTGGTGCTGGAGAAGAGTATTGAACGTACCATGGACTGCCAAGAAAACAAACAGATTCATCCTGGAGAGGATTAAACCAAGCAACTCCTTGAAGGCAAGGATTCTGGGGCTTCGTCTAACATACTTTGGGCATGTTGCAAGGAGGGACAGGTCCTTGGAGAGGAACAACATGCTTGGAAGGGTGGAGGGACGGCGCAAGAGGGGAAGACCCTCTATGAGGTGGATTGATTCAGTGACTGGGGTAATCGGGATGGGTATGTTAGAGGCAATATGATGGGCACCGGATAGAGCAGGGTTTAGGGCTGTTGTACATAGGGTCGCTATGAGTCGCAAACGACTTGACGGCACATAACAACCACAACAACAATGCTAGAAGTTAGATTAATGGTGGAATTCTAGAAGGCAATGTTCAGAGCAACACGCCTGGCTATCATCTTTGAGTGTGTGTGGTGTTAGTCTAAAAGTTGGTTTTGTTAAGCCATTACAGTTTGCCCCTTCTGTGCTCCAGCTACCTTAACTGCAAACACATGGTACTGAAAATCAGCATAATCTCACAAATCATCAACAGATGCAGGACTAGGATAAAAGAAAGAGTGCGTTTACACACACGTGTGGCAGCAAACTTGAGGGAGACTGGACTAAAACCCTGTTGGCAAGACCCTGGTGAGGCTGTTGGAGAGACTGTGGCATTGCTGTGGAGAAACTGGCGAGGTGTAAGCCAAGGAGCCCTGAGAAAAAGGCCACAGTTAAAGGTATTTGCTGTTGTTGCTGGATGCTTGAAGGAGAAGGTGCTTTATAAGTTGCTGGATGTTTGTTTGCTTGGAGGCAACCCTTGCTGGCTGATTTAGATTTGACTACTGAATAGACTAATTGAGGAATTGTGCCTTGGAGCTTGGGCTAAAAACTTGACATGTTTTGGGTAATATTCTTTGCTTCCCCCACGCTCCAACTTCTCTAACAAACCCCATTGTTGGTACCATAACTATGAGTCTGTGAGTCAGCAAAGAATAAACAAACCTCTTGCTATTGCTGTGGCTCCAGAGGTACCATGAAGCTGGGCTGTGGGATCTTTCGTATCTGCTTTCTGCTCTGGGGCAGTGAGGGGCTGTGCTGTTCTCACTTGCTCGGGACATTTCAAAGAAAAGCTCATGGCCCTGTGCCTCAATACCCTCTTCTCCTCTTTACACAGTGGGCCATGGTATCTCTGACTCTGCTCAAAGCCCCACAGGCGAGAGAGCTGGTTGCTATGCAATGCGTATGCTGCTCTTGTTTTCTAAGAGGCGGATTAAGTTTCCAGCAGGGCTTCAACCTGTAATTTTTCCTCCTCCTGTGGTTATCATTTTGGTTTACCCAAATTTTAAAAATTCAGGTTTGTTCCAGCTTCACTTCCTCCACCATGACTTAATTGGGACAAACTGATTTAAAGTCTTGATTATAACCTTATGAGACTATGGACGTATATGTGGTTGGACATTGCCCCAATGGAGATTATGAAATACATGACTGTATTTAAAATGAAAATCACACACCAAAAAAATGGAATACGTAAAGGAAGTGTGACAACGTGTTGCTAAGTGCTAAGTTTAGGAGATAGGTATATGAGTGTTCATTATAACATTATACTCTCTGATGGAGTGGTAGTTAAAGAATTTGGCTGCTTAACAAAAGATTGATGGTTCAAAATCACCAACTGGCCTACCAGAGAAAGATGTGGCCATTTGCTTTCATAAAGATGAACAGTCTTTCAAATCCTATGGGCAGTTCTAATCTGTCCTACAAGGACACTAAAAAAATGGAATCAACTCTATGACAGTACATTTTGGTGTGTTTTCAATTTTTTTATGCTAAAAAGGTTTAACATTCTTTTAGAAAAGAGAAAAAAAAATAAACTCCCAGAAGATACTGGTTTTGAGAGGAGGGGAAAAAAATTCCTCAAGAGCTATTATCAGAGACCTAAGCTCAGGAAAGACATATATACAAGTCTTTCACACAGAACACGAAAACAAACAAAAGACCCTCTCTCTGGGAAAAATGACATCCACTAATTACTCAACTTCTGTAGTCCCTACCCGAAGCCTTGCCAAATGCCACATTTCTCTCTCTGAAGTATCAAAAGCCAAACAAACTCTCCTGAAATCAGGATATTCCACAGCAAGGGCCAGTTACTGAGCAGTCACATGGACAGGGGCTTGGGCACCAGAGAGGGTTTGGAAACATTCTGGCCAAGAATAGTTCCAAGGGCAGAGCCCAGGCACGCCATGCAGCTCACGTAAAGAAAATGCCATACATTTTCCATGCACTGATTCCAGAGACTCACAGAAATAGACCAAGGCGTTGCTGAATCAATTCTTGAGACAGGGAGGAGCCTCAGAAAAAAGAAATCGCTCTTGGTCTCCTACAAGGTAAAATTTGCGCCTCAGATTCACAAATAAAGAGTATCAAGAACATATGGTTAATGAGTCATCCCAAATGGAAAAACAGAGATGGTTAGATTTGATGGAGATTTTACATGTTAAAGGTACATCTGTTGCTATTTATGCTGACATGTATGTAGAGATTGGCAGACCGAGTTCTCTGGAGGGAGGAGCGAAATCCAGACCAAACCACAGAACTTTCTAACTTTGAGGCTGGCTCCTGGGATGGAAAACGGTTTACTGGTCCCTTGAACTACTGCCCAGTTGAGGAGAACGACTTCAAGAGGCCCACATCGCAGGCCCGCCCAGTCGGATGAAACAAGAAAAAGTTCAGCTTTGCACAGAGCCCTCAAGGAGAATAGAACAAAGACAGGAAGCAAGAGAGGTGTTGGAGAGCTTGGGGGACCCTCTTTTGAGGACAGAATGCCTTCTCTGGGTGCCATTCCAGGCAAAATAGACCACAACGGTTTGCTGATACATACGTAACATTCAGAATCAGACAAAAGCCAATCCCCCATAGACCAGTTAATACATCCTCTAAGTGGGAGTCTAAGCTCCTTGGCAGACATTTTCCCCCCAGTTGTAGGGCACTGATAAGGCTTTTCCTCAATTATATACATTTCCAACCTTCAAACTCACAATCTCCTAATACAAGTTAATAGCTCTTTAATTTTGTTTGGTTGTGTGATTGTTTAACCTGTGAATATAGTGAGTCAAGCCTGACTTCCTTTCCCCTTCCCTCCCTCTTCCTTTCTTAGCTTGTAGACTACTGGAGGCAACAACACACACACACACACACACACACACACACACACACACACTCACAACAACACTCCAACTGCTAAAGGCTGAAAAAGAGAAGAATCAAACAGATCAAGAGCTGTGGGAACCCAGAGGTAGACAAGTAGATCTTGGTTTGATGGGATCAAAAAGATCTTCTTGAAAAGTTTGTTATTGTTGTTGTGGCAGTAGCGGTGATGGTGGATATGTGCTGTTGAGTCACCTGTGACTCATAGCAACCCTACGTACAAAATCTCTGTAGCTTACCCTGTCCTGAGCCAATTTCACTGACTCTGACATACCTTCTCCCATTGTGTTAGTTACTGTATCAGTCCATCTTATCAAAGTTCTTCCTCTCCTGCACTGTCCCCGTACCTTTCCAAGTATGATGTCCTTCTCCAAGGACTGGTAACACCTCGCCACATGTCCAAAGTATGTGAGATGGAGTTTCAAAATCCATGGTATGTTCAAGACTCTTCTCCAGCACCACAATTTGAAGGCATCAATTCTTCTTTTGCCATCTTTACTCATTATCTACCTCTCTGATGCATAGCAAGTAATTGCAAAGACCATGTCCTGGATAAGGCACACCTTAGTCACAACACTGACATCATTGCTTCTCAGAGTACTGGAGAGGTCCCTGGCAGCAGTCTTTCCCAGTGCAATTCGTCTCTTGATTACTGTTGATGCCCAGAGTGTTGATTGTAGAGCCGAGCAAGCTGTAATTGTTAACAATCTTAATCTCTTCCTCGTTCCATCACGGTGCTGCCAGTTGGCCCAGTTGTGAAATCTTTGTCTTCTTGATGTTGAGCTTCAATCCATATTGAAAATTATAGTCTTTGACCTTCTGCAGCATGTGCTTCAGGTCCTCCTCAGTTTCAGCAAACAAGGTTGTGTCATGTGCATAATGTCAGTTGTTGATGAGTCTTCCTCCAGTCCTGATGCCATATTCCTGTTCATAAAGCCCTGCCTCCCGAATGATCTGTTCTGCATGTAAATTGAAAAGGTATAGAGGCAGGACACATCCCTGATTCACCCCCTTCCTGATTTTGAAGCATACAGTGTTTCCCTGTTCTCTTCTGCGGACTGCTTTCTGGTCCAAGTATAGGTTTCACATAAGCACAATCAAGTGTTCTGGAATTCTCATTCTCCTCAAGATTAACCACAATTTGTTGTAATCCACAGAGTCAAACGCCTTTGCATAGGTAGTCTATGGATTAAAAGTTGGGTAGACAGTACTTAAGCTGAAGAAGACCCAACAGGGAGTCAGAATGCTGACCAAAAGATTGGCAGTGTGAATCTACCAGCTGCTCTGTGAAAGAATGTTATACTATCTCTTCTCATAAACCCCATGGATACTTGCTTTAAGTCAGATCAACTCTACAGCAATGAGTTTGGTATAATTTCTTAATTTTGTTCAATTAAAGAGCTAGTTAATCTCTCTACTCATTCACACATTACCACTTAACATGGTAGTGCAAACGGTTGATGTACTCAGTTGCTACTTAAAGGTTGGAGGTTCAAGCCCATGCAAAGATGTCACAGAAGACTGGTGAACTACTTCCAAAACAGCAGCCATGTGAAACCCTTAAGGCACATGATTTCACCCTGATGACACAGGCCATCCTTGTGTCACCACCGATTCCACAGCAACTGGTACAATCAACTCTAGGCTAAGCACAGAAAGTAACCTACCCTGTTTCAGGTGTCTCAAAAGAAACAAATGAAATCTAAAATCCAGACACTTAATAAGCTTTAATGTAAGGATGAGTGAGACCACTTCAGTTAACTCACTATTTGTTTCTAATCATCCTTGGAAACTGCTGAGTATTATATTACCCGTATACTAAATTAAACTCATTGCTTTCAATATCGTCTAAAGCATTCTCATTTAAACCCACTTCTTCAAGATCCGCAGTAAGAGAGTCCAAGAATGTATTACTGACAGTCATGGAAAATGTATTTAACATTCTTATAAATATTGTAACTCCCTTTTTGGCAGAGGGCAAAATTGCTCCTTCTGCATTTCTTCAAGTGAGGTCTGGCTTCATCACAGTGAATCTCAGGGAGTGCAGGGGGAGATTTAGCAGTCAGAGCAGCTTCAGTCTCTACCCTCTGCTTTTATTTTAAACCTTCAAACTCAGAAAGAAGGAATTCTGGCGGCCAACCCAAAGGCAGGCAGTTCAAATCCATTAGCTGCTCTGCAGAAGAAGAATGGATAAACTTTTCCCATGTGATTTCCAGTTTCTGAAAACCCTTTGGGGGTGGGGGGCATCAGCTAGATGGGTAATCTGCTCTCATATGATTTTACACCTCTGAAAATCCATGGGAAGGCCAGCTATGAGTAAGTGCGACTTTAGAAAAAATACCACAAGTATCATTCAATCATAGAGCCATTATGGGGAAAATGAAAGGAAAAAACTCATTCATTTTAGTTGCTGGTTCTGAACTCTGGGAAGCTGCAACAAGAAGTATTGTTCTGGGACACTGGAAAGACTTTAGTCCAAACTGCACCAGATCATATTGGTGGGAATACACAGACATTTGCTATAATGAGGGCCAAGGGAACAAGTCTTACACTCTGAAGGGCAGCAAAGCTGTTTTCATCTTTTGTGAAAAATTTCATGTTGTGGGTCCAGATTCTTCTCAAGTATTTTCAGTCATTATAAATTCTGCACACCCGTGTTAATTCTGAAAAAGGGCATTAGGAAAGTTATTCTGATGACTTAGACTCTGAAAAATTTGCTAGTTATTAAAAGAAGAAAGAGTTCAATTTTGAGTTGTTTGGAGATTTAATTTTGTATGTATTTAATATATTTGTGTATGTATGTTGTTGTTATGTACCATCAAATCACTTGCAACTCATAGCGACTCTATGTACAACAGTTCTGAACCATGCTCTATCTTCAGCCAATGTTATAGTTTCTGACACTCCTATCCCCATTACCCCAGTCACTGAGTCAATCTATCTCATCAAGGGTCTTCCTCTCTGGCACTGTCCCTCCACCCTTCCAAACAGTGTGTCCTGTTCCAAGGACTGGTGTCTCCTGGCAACATGACCAAAATATGTGAGATAGAGTTTCAAAATCCTTACCTCCAAGGAGCAGCCTGGTCTCGCACTGTCCAGAACAGATCTGTTTCCTCTCATAGCAGTCTGTGGTATGTTCAATACTCTTCTCCAGCACCACAATGCAAAGGCATCAATTCTTATTCTATCATCCTTAGATATTGCCCAGCTCTTTGATGCATAGCAAGTAATTGCAAAGACTATGGTTTGGACAAGCCTACCTTGGTCTCTAGACTGAAATCATTGCTGTTTAGTACTCTGGAGAGGTCCCTGACAGCAGATTTATCCAAAGCAATTCGTCTTTTGATTTCCTGGCTGCTGGTACCAAGAGTGTTGATTGTGGAGCCAAGCAACATGAAGCTGTTAATAATTTCAATTTCTTCTCCCTCTATCATGATGCCTCCCATCAGCCTAGTGATGAGAATCTTTGTTTTCTTGATGTTGAGCTTCAATTCATATTAAGGCTTCAGTCTTTAGCAGAGCGGCGCAGTAAGTCTTATTTGCTGAGTACTGGTGACTTGGCAGCTTAATATCTGGGAACAGACTGCAACCCCTAACTCCCAGCGCTGCCCAAGCCCTGCACCCCCCCATCCCTGCCACAGCACCGTGTCCAGGGACACCACCCCACCACCATCCTGCACCCCCACACTTTTGGCACACCCTGGTGGCCTCGCCACAACCCTGCACCCCCTGGCGGTGCTCCAGGGCCACTAGAGACTCCTTCACGCACCACAACAGCCATGGACAATACAATTCTAAGTCAGCACACAAAGGCACACCATGGAGACAACCATCATCTGAAGCCACCAAGCAAGCTGCTGTGGGACTGATCTGCCACGAGAAAGGCTGGTAGGATCCTAATTGGATTTTCTTGGGCAACGCCTATTGTCTGGGAGAGTTCCCAAGGTTGAGCCCACTGGTGGGAATTTGGCTGAGCTCTCTCAGGGCACGCCAACTGCCCAGGAAAGAGCAGGCCAGTGATAATTTGGTGGAACTTTTGTGGACACTGCAGATCAGCCAGAGGCGAGTGGGTTGGTGGAAATTTGACTTT
>NW_006399905.1:6061396-6068701 GCF_000299155.1 Elephantulus edwardii | reverse complement strand
TGCATAACTGGCAGTTCTCTGTCGATGTGCTGTTCCAGTCATTTTTGGTTTATCTTCAGCAGGATCTTGCTTGCATGTGATATTAATGATATTGTATGATAGTTTCCACGCTCTGTTTTTTTTTTTTTTTTTTTTTTTAGTGGAAATAAATAGGGCTCTCTTCTCGTCGGTTGTCCTGGTAGTTGTCCTCCAGATACATATACACGATTTAGGCTCTTCAACATGAAATGGCCAGCAAGGTGCCAGCTGGGACCATGCCCTCTCTGCCTCCAACATTGTGATGGAAGCACGTCCTTCATTTTGCTATAATCCCACACTTCTTCTCTGTCTGGTGTGGCTTGACTTCCCAGGGTGACTGTGAGACTCAAATGACCTAGCAATGTCTTACCGGAGTAATGAAGATGTGCTCCCATGCTTGGACAACGCTTCATCTCATCATTACCATTTGGACAAAGTCCTGCTTCCTCACTTGGCTGGGGCTTATCATCCACCATTGTTATCTCACACGTGCGGTTTTTTCCACCCTTTTACCCATGAGCCCTTGGGACAGAGGCCGGTCTGATTCATCTTTGCATCTTTAGAGGTTTCCTGAGGGTGTTTGCTAGAGTTATGGGCGCCACAAGAAACTTCTGTTCTCTGCCACCCTCAATCCCAGGCCCTCTCCCTCTCTGCTACTGTGGTATGGCTGAGCAGGACTGTGCTGTAAACCAGTAGTTTTCAACCCTGGTACACATTAAGATCACCTGGGGAACTTTTAAAAAATTACTGGTACCCAAGCTCCACCCTAGACCAATTAAACGGACTCGCAGGGGTGGGGCCTGGCCGTCAATAAAAAAGTTTAAAGCTCTCCAGGTGATTCCAATATATCGGCAAGGTTGAGAAGCCGTCACACCTCCAGCCGGTAGCATCTAAATCACTCTCTGCGGTCAGCACATCAGCAGTCAGATGCCACTTAGCTGTACTTTTCACCAAATCGGAAACAGTCCTTGTTCTTGATCACACGGATGCCAACTCCCTCTGATACAGAAGTAAACTTTCAGACACCATGTAAACTGCACACTTTCTGTAATCCTGTGGAAGGCTTAATAGCTTACCTTTGTCCCAGCTAGTTTATAACAGTGATAGACGACCCAGAAACTGCTTTGCTGATGAGATTATCAATTAAGAAATAATTTCATTATTGTGGTTTAATTATTTACTGGCAAATTAAGAGTAAAGTCCCTCTCACAATTCAGAGAATGCTTTCATTTCACTTAAACTTCTGCTTCAGAATAGCAAAACCTTTCATCATCCTCAACTTGAATTAGGTTATAAAGCAGTCCTTTAGTTTCCAGGATAATCTCAACATCACAGCAAGTTTTGGGTCTACCCCACAGGTGGTGGGAAAGTTCTAGAAGCCAAAACTGACTGACAGGTGACACAAGAGGATGTCCTGGTTCTAGCAAAGAGTCATCTCTCAGCATTCTCAGACTGAGTCCTGACGTCTCAAAACACACCTTGCTCTTCATTTTTAATTTTAATTTTCAGTTTCGTTCCAAAGCAGCACTTAGCCATCCTGTTAAGGCTGTGATAATAACTGACTTACAGAGCAACCAATGGGATAAAAATTGGTTGACAAGACCTGAACTGAAATTCTTCTGTGAATTCCATGAAATCTGTGCACAGTGGAGAGAGGAAAGTTGTGTGGTGGGGGTTAGTGTCTCATTACAATGGACTTTTTAAATTTCTGAACTAACTGAAATTTGGCCCATGTTCTGAGACAAAATGTATTCTTAAAAGTTCAAAAGCAAGCTATTGCTTGTGACATTAACTTCACCATGGATCTGCAATCCCTGTGGTTAAAGTAGAATTTTTATTTGTTTGCAGCTTTAAAAATCCATTAAATAATGTGTTTTCTATGTTACTGTATGCGACTATAAAAGAAATTTAAAGTAAAATTCTAATAACTAGATGAAAATGCTCAGCCTTTAATCCCAAGTCATTGGATAATGGCGCCAAGATTGTCATCTCTCCTGATATATGGCTTTTTTTCTAGCTGGCAGAGGAATATTTATGATTCCCATTAAATATATACGAGTAAATGGTACAGATGGCTTGAATGCCAATTAATACATATGAAAATAACCAATACTATACTTCTTTTTGTAAATGATTACAACTTGACATTCTTGAGATAATTTCACCCTGTTCTTCAAATTATGCTAATAACATATCCCCTCCTTACTGATTTTATTTGTTACTTCACACACACACACACACACACACACACACTCTCATACAAAGGCAATTATGTCCTATAAATGGAGCTACATAGAAGAGGCTCACATACATTCTTTCTAATTATGACAGTTCCTAGTTTTCTTTCCTTATTAAGGTAAATATTTAAGAAAAAAACATTTCTTTTTCTACTTTTATTTCTATAATAAAGCTTTTCCCGGAAGGTGCATGTGGTTGTTAGAAGAAAAGCATTCTGTTTGTTGGGATTCTAAATCACAGCTTATGTGAGCTGGGGAAAAAACCAAGCTATTTAAATGCCAGAAACATTTGAAATGTTTTTTGTATTTTTTTTTAAAAAAATATATGCTTGATTGTGCCTTTATTCTCTGTTAGGTTGATACCTTTTGTACCTTTTCTTTACATTTTTAAGGTTTCATTTATATACAGTAAGGAACCCCAGTATACAGTTGTTGAATCAGCCAACTGCTAAATGAAATGTTGACAATTGAAACATAGCCATTCCTAGGGAGAAAGAGGAGAGAACCTGCACCCGCAAAGATTCTCTCTCATTGCTGTCAAATTGGAAATGATTCCTAGCTGACGCTTCAGCAGGTTTTCAAGATTAAATTGTGGTGCTGAAGAAGAGTATTGAACATATCATAAACTGCCAGGAGAACAAGTAAGTTGTCTTGGAGAGGGTGAAACCAAGTTTCTACTCAGAGGCTAGGATTTTGAAGCTCCAACTTACATACTTTGTGCACCTGGCCAGGAGGGAAACAGTCCTTGGAGAAGGACACGATGCTTGGAAAGGTGGAGGGACAGTGCAGGAGAGGAAGACCCTGAATGTGGTAACTGGGGCAATGGGGAGGGGTAGGTGTGTCGGAGTCAGTGAGACTGGCTCATGATAGGATAGGCTTCAGAGCTGCTGTGCGTAAGATCACTGAGTCGCAGGTGACTTGATGGTACATAACAAAAGCAACAAATTGAAATGGAGGAGGTTGCCCATCTTTCTCTCTTAAAGCAGATGAAGGATTTCAAACACTGGAGAGGGACCTTCTTTGGGTTAGCAGTGTAGCTACAAGTGGGGTACATCACCAAAGCTCTCTCCCAAGGAGTCAATAATGGTCACTGTCTTGGAAAGGCTATGGGGCAGTTTCACTCTGACCTGTGAATCAAACTGGTAGCAGTGAGATGGGTTGGGTATAGTAAAATACATACAGTACATGTGAGATTTGACAAATGTATATAGCTGTGTACGTATGCTCCCAATTGTAATAGAAAATATTTTCATTATCCCCTGTAAATTTCTTCAGGTTGGCAACTAAAAACTATCTCAGTATTGATCCTCCAACTTTTAGGTAATACTCTCATGAGTAGAGAGCTCTGATGACCTAGTGCCAAGTAACTATGCTGCTGACCTGAAGGCAAGCTGTTCAAATCCATTAGTTGCTCCACAAGAGAAATACGGGCAACCTCCTCCCACATGATTTACAGCCTCTAAAAAACCTGCTAGATAGCCAGCTATGAGTCGATTCCAACTTGACAGCACATAGCAGCAGTTAATGAATCGAGTAGGTTCAAACTCCTCCAATGGATTGCTGGAAAAAAGACCTTGTGATCAACATCCTTAAAGACCGCAGCTAGGGAAAACTATAGTGCAGTTAGTTCTGCTCTGAAACTCCTGATCTGTGGGCCAATTTTACAGCAAGTAATAATTGCTTATTTTTACCTACTCTTCACAGGGAGCTCTGGTGGCCTACTGGATGATTGTGTTGTCAACCCAAAGATGTAAAGTTCAAATCCACCAACTGCTTCCTATGTCATGTACAGCCTCTGAAAACTCACTGGCAGATCAGTTAGGAGTCAGTTTCCACTTGACAGCAATGAATTGTTGTTGTCACCTTCACACGGGGGCTCTAGTGTCCTAGTCCGAGGAAACTGTACTGCAAACCCTCTCTGGAAGTTCTAATTCACCGGTGGCTCTGAGAGAGAAAGATGGACAATCTTCTCCTGTGTCGTTTTCAACCTCCTGAAGATAAACTGGAGGGTGAGCTATGAATCAATTCTACCTCAACAGCATTTAGGTTTTTTTTTTGCTTTCACAGATGGTGTGCACCCTTTCGGGCTGGCTTCTTTAGCTCAGCATAATGTTGCCATGATTCGAGAGTGATCTGTTCTGCATGTATCACTGGCTTTGCCCCTTTTTTATTACTGAGTGTTATTCCATTCCATTAATCTGCTGATGGACATTTGGGTTGTTTCCAGCTTGGAAGGATTATAAATAAAGCTGCTATGAAAGTAGTTTTACATATCTCTCTGTGGACACATGCAAAAACATAAGAGATATAATATCTCAAGTTACAATCTTTATTTGGAGAAATAAAAATATTTATGGCTCCTTCCTGCAAACTTCAGTGCATACCAGAAACAAAAGGGGACATACGTTATATTGGGATGTTCTTGGTGTTGTTCAGTGCTATTGAGTCGGCTATGACTCACAGTGTCCATAAGAACAACAGACAGGAAACTCGTCCTATCCTGTACCATCTTCATGATTTCTGACAGGCTCAGACCCATGCTTGCAGTCACTGTGCCCCTCAATCTTGATGAGGCTCTTCCTTTCTTTCTCTAACCCTCCACCTTTCCCAGTAATATGTCTTTTTCTAAGCACTCACCCCACCAGATATTGTGTCCAAAGTAAGTGGGACAAAGTTTCACCATCCTTATGTTGGAGAAGCACATTGGTTGCACTTCCTCTAAGACCTATTTGCTCTTTGGCAGTCTGTGAGATATTCAGTCCTCTTCACAAGCACCACTTTCAAAGGCATCAACCCTTCTGAAGTCATCACTGTCTATTGTTCAACTTTCAGATGCATAGGAAGCACTTGAAAATACCATGACTTGGATCAGTCACACCTTAATTTTTAAAATGACACCATTGCTCATTAGTGCTTTGGAGATAATGTAATAGGACCAGGCAAATAGAATGGCCTGCCTCTTCTAGAACTCCTCGTACCCTGTTATAATCCTTCTAGTTATATAAAAAGAGAATTAGTGTTAAGCCTGGAATATAAGGGAAGCTCAATGAATGCTTACCAAATAAAATAAATGTATGTATTCAATAATGATTGAACAAATGGATGGGAGAGTGAATTAATCCATCTGTGTCATAACAAGCAGACCTTTCCTTGTTGCTTCTCATGTTTTATTAAATCTTCTTGCCTACAGGTACAAACACATTTTAGTATAAGGATCGAACTAGCTGTCATCAAGTTGATTCTTATTCATAGCAACTTCATACATGTCACAAATTGTGCATTTCAAGGTTTGAGTTGCTAATTCTTTTTGGGGAAATAGATTTCCAGGCCTTTCTTCCAAAGCATCTCTGGGTGAACTTGAACCTCCCATGTTCTGGCTAGCAACCAAGTGCATTAACATTGGCACACACAGGACTCTCAATATTAAAAATTTAAGATGACACTTTGGTTCTTTGTCTGTCATATTTTTTATCTTATTTCTCAAGTTGTATAGAACTCAAGTGGGGGAAGAACTTTTTTTTTCTCTTCTTTAATACCTCATTTCTTCTTGAATTCATCTCTTGTTCTCTTCCCTGTACAGCCTCAGAAATCTATCTCATGCATAAAATGATTGTGTAGGTGTATGTGTGTGACTGTGTTTACAAATAATTTTATTAATGTCTTTATCTACAATGTGTAGACAGTGTTTTATTTTTGTTTTTATAATGTTATCAGTTTTGTTGAAATAGATTTTCAAATGGCTTTAAAAAAACATTTTACTTTGTTATTGTTAACCATACACATAGCAAAACATACACCAGTTCAACACTTTCTACAAAGCCCACTGAGTGATGCTTATTATAGACTGTCAGTTGTACAACTAAGCTTTATTAACATGAACATATTGTCCCCCAAGGTTCCTATGTAATTTTTCAACTTGAGGTTGTCAATCTGATCCTATGTTGAGAGTATTTAATTTTTTTTTCAGTAGGTTTTTTTATTATTATTAATTTTAATGAAATTTTACAGAGACTTTAGATTTCTATTCATTCATTGTTGCACTTTTCTCCCTGCCCAACCTCGCCCCTAGTTTGTTCTTCTCTTTGAAAAGTAGAAGAAAAATTCTTTCATTGTTCCAAGTTCACTCCACTATGCAGCCTTCATTCTGGACTCCAGTGATGACAATAATACCTAATCACTTATCCCTTTTTTTTTTAAATTTAGGTTGTTTATTTTTCATTTCAATGAACATCTACTGAGAGTATTTAATTTTTTAAAAAGGCATACTTTTTGGAGAGATCCAAGATGGCGGCAGAGGCAGAGACAGCGTGGTGAGCTGCGGTAGTAGTGAACCACTTAAAGCAGGGCCATTATGGCCTTCCACAGCCTTTGGCTTATTGATAATTGAACACTTAAACAGTTGATGACTGGCCCTCAGTGAAGATTGAAGCTCAACAACAGGAATGCAAGGATTCCCAAAGAGAAATGGGTGAGTCTCGTGGCTCCCACCACCCCCCCCCAAGAGCCCATACCATGCCGAACAGCTGCTGCAGCTCCATGAAGCTTCCACAGCCTGAATGAATGGATTCCCTCACCCAGGATGGATGCTGGCCACTGGCCCTCCTCAAGACTGGTACGGTGAAGCCACCACACTGCTACAAGGTGGTCTTGTACTGGAGAGAATTCTTGGAGCCAGGATGGCGGCAGTGGGGGAAGCGGGTGCCTCCAGTGGCACAAGAGGGGCCGCACACCCGCCGAGCGCCCGTGCGGAGGGGTGGGGGGCCGCACCCCCAACGGCTGCCCACGCTGGGTGGACCGTGCGCCTCCTGCAGGCCTCCTGCGCTGAGGGGGGCGGCGTGCACCCCACTGGCCACCTGCGTAGGAGGGGGGGGATGGGATGCATGCCCGCCAAATGCAGGTTTGGGTTTCCTTGGACAGGCCAAAGAAGATGATTACCTATGCATTTGGAAAGGCCAAAGAGAATGATTACCTATGCATTGGAAAGGCCAAAGAGGACAATTACCTATGCATTGGAAAGGCCAAAGAGGACAATTACCTATGCATTGGACAG
>NW_006399905.1:6034829-6057952 GCF_000299155.1 Elephantulus edwardii | reverse complement strand
CAGCTCTGCAACTGCATCCTGGCCCATCCTCACCCTTCTGCCCCCAACCCTCACCTCCTTGTACCCCCAATATGTTTTTCCCAATAAAAAAAAATTTTAAAAAGCATACTTTTCCATTCATCAGTGAGTTCAAATAGAAATTATCAATAAAATAGGTACAACTTTCAGAGGAGACATTGGGAAAGAGGGACGCTGATCAGTGATAAATATGTGGGAACTTCTCTGGGGGTGGGGGTGGGGAATAGATCCTTGGTGCACAGTGGCTGAAATCCTTGGTTACTGACCTCAAGATCCATCTCATCCGGGGTCTTCCTCTCCTGCTCTGTCCCTTCACCCTGCTGAGCATGATGCCCTTTTCCAAGAACCCGTCTCTCCTGGCCAAGTGTCCAAAGTATGTGAGACAGAGCTTCAAAATCCTAGCCTCCAAGGAGAAACTTGGTTTCATCCTTTCCAAGACAGACCTATTTGTTTTCTTGGCAGTCCATGGTATGTTCAAGACTCTTCTCCACCACCATAATTTGAATGTATCAGTTCTTTTTCTGTCATCCTTAGTCATTGTCCAGCTTTTTGATGCATAGAAAGTAATTACAAAGACTATGGCCAGGATCAGATGCACCTTAGTCTCTAGACTGACATCATTGCTTTTCAGTACTCTGGAGAGGTCCCTGATAGCAGAGTTCCCCAATGCAATTCATCTTTTGATTTCTTGACTACTGGTGTTAATAGTGTTGATTGTGGAGTCGAACAAGCTGCAATTATGAACAACCTCAATCTTTTCTCTATCAGTGCTGCCAGTTGGCCCACTAGTGAGAATCTTTGTCTACTTGTTGTTGAGGTTCAATCCATATTTAAGGCTACAGTGCTTGACCTTCTGCAGCAAGTGCTTCAGGTCCTTTTCAGTTTCAGTAAGCAAGGTTGTATCATCTGCATAATGTCATTTGTTGATGAGTCTTCTTCCAATCCTGATGCCTCATTCCTCCTCATAAAGCCCTGCTCCTGAATGATCTGTTCTGTATATAGATTGGAAAGGTTTGGGGACAGGATGCATCCCTAACACACTCCTTTCCTGATTTTGAACCATGCAGTGTTTCCCTGTTCTGTTCTGCAGAGAACTGCTCTGACTACTCCATTTCCTGGTCTAGGTATAGGTTTTGCATAAACACAATCAAGTGTTCTGGGATTCCTATGGATGAGATGGACTGATACAGTAACTGGGGCAATAGGGGTTGGTGTGTCGGGATTAGTGAGACTGGCTCAGGACAGGGAAGGGTCCAGAGCTGCTGTACATAGGTTCACTATGGGTCGCAGGCAATTCAATAGTGTACAACAACAGCTTCAAGATTAATTTGAACTCACTAGCCTCTCTACTAGCAAATGATAAGGCAGTCAGCTTCTGGAAGGATTTGCAGTCTTAGAAACTCTAAGTTTTCTAGCCTGACTGGTCAGGTCTCTTTGAGTCAGATTTGATCCCATAGCACGTCGATTTGGCTTGAGGCTGGGAGATAAGTAAGGATCTTTTGTGGCAAAATAGTTAGTTGCATGGTTGTTAACTGAAAGGTTAGTGCTTTCAATCTACCAGCTGATCCATGAGAGAGAGATGTGCTGGTCTGTTTCCACGAGGATTACAGCCTCAGAAACGACATTCTGTCCTAGAGAATCAATACCAGTCAACTTTGATCTGGCGGCAGTCAGTTGGGTCTGCACTTGGTGTTTGCTAAATGTTCAGTTCTGTTTTAGTTTTTGGCTTTGGTAAAGGTATTTTCTGGCAATTGCGGTGTTACCAGGCTTGGTGAGAAAAGAGATAGGGAAGGAATCGTGGCCCCTCTGCCCTCAGCCATTCACTTGTGATTATTTCCATTTCTCCTATCTGTGCCATTGTGCATTCTGCACTCTCTCCAGAACATTCACTCTGTATAAACACCCTACCTCCAAGGCCAGATCCCTGAAACATTAGGGTGAAGGATTGGCTCAGGTCAGTCCTCACGTGACTGTCACAGTCTGTCACATTCTCAGGCTGTGAAGACAAAAGCTGGAAGACTACCATCTCTTTGCTAGGATTCTGGCATGCAGAGGTGAAGGGTGGAAGAGAGCTTTCCGAGACACACACAGGGTGCGTGGAGAAGGGCCTGAGTCCCAGACTGCCATCCTATAACCCGCTCAGGCCTAAATTTCCCAACGTGCCAGTGCAAATGCTCCCTTAACTCTCATTACCAGAAGGAGTAAATCATTTCTTCTTTCTGAATGAACTTGATCTCTACACTCCCAGTCAAACAGCCCAGCCCCTTCTTGATTACTCTTGATAACACAAATCCCAAGCAAAGCATAAAGAAACCACCTAGGCATTAAGAGTATGCTAATGGCTCGCCACTCGCCTAGCCCTGTTTTAGATCAGCAATGGAAATGAGGTGAAAGGGGTGTTTGTTTATCTCCTTTTTTTGCACCCTTCTCACTCCACAAACACTGCTGGCCCAGCTCAGGCAATCGTTTTTTGGTCTTCTCCTATTCTAATTTCTACCCAACAAGCTCTGCCAATGTGACTGCAGTTCTCTGCTTGTGCCCAAATTCATTTCTTCGGACTCTTAAGGAGTAGCCGGTGCGTGCGAACATAAGTAGCAAAATGGAGCTCCTAATGATTTCACGGCTACCTCATCCATACTTCTAGCTGCAGGCGAGGCATTGAAAACCAATGAAATCAGGCCGCTCCCCTCAACACAGAAATTAAGATGTCGGAATGTTAACATAGAGCCGCACAGAAAACAACAATCCCCGCTCTTTGTTGGAAAGCGAACACTGCATTTTAAGACTTTTTAGAAAATCTAAGAGGTATGTGTGCCAGATGGTGATGGCCTAAGCGCTCTCTAAAACATTTGACCTGCAAATGCCTTCACAGAGCATGGCGAAAAAATGTCAATGCTCACGGACTCTTCTAATTTGTGATAAATTCGCAAATACTAATCAATTTAGGAAGCCCCAGTGGCTTAGTGGTAAAGAGTTGCATTGCCAATGCAAAAGCACATGGTTCAAATCCACCAGTTGTTCTATGTGAAGAAAAAAGGTCAATCCTCACACAAGACTTCTAGCCTCTGAAAACCCACTAGAGAGTTATGAGTTCTAACTTGTTGTTGTTGTTGCTGTTGTTATGTGCCATCGAGTTGCCTATGACTCATAGTGACCCTATGTACAACAGCCTTAAACCCTGCTCTGTCCTGTGCCAATCTCACTGTCTCCGACACCCTCCCCACCCCGTACTCTAGTCACTGAATCAATCCACCTCATAGAGCGTCTTCCTCTCCTGTGCTATCCCTCCACCCTGCCAAGCATGACGTCCCTCTCCAAGGACTGGTCCCTCCTTGCCACATGTCCAAAGTATGTCAGAGGAAGCTTCAGAATCCTTGCCTCCAAGGAGCTGCCCGGTTTAACCCTCTCCAGGATGAATCTGTTTGTTTTCTTAGCAGTCCATGGTATATTAAATACTCTTCTCCAGCACCACAGTTCATAGTAATAGCAATCACATGGCATTTCTATGTTCTTCACATGTGCAATTCAGGAAGTGAGTCACGTTTGCCACATTGCTCAACCAACACCATGATCCATTTCCAAATTTCTCCATCTCCTGTAACAGAAGCTCAGTTAACCAATGAGGGCCCATTTGCATCTCTCTTCCTTCTCCCTATTAGGGAGTAAGCTTTGGTCTCCATAATATCCTAGATATTTCATTTAACCAGATCTTTTGTCTTCCCGGTGCTGATTCCAAGCCAACAAAACACTCTAAGTGGAAACCTCAACTTCCAAGTAAGGTGCAGAACGCTGTTTCTTGCTCGAGGCTCCTGTCTTTTTCTTTGAGGAATAATCATGACTCCCTTCAAGAAATCCTTGACAGAGACAGGGAATGAAGAGAAGTGGATCTTCCTCCCTCACAGAGGAAATTGAAATTAGCCTAAATAGATTTTCTGAGCACTTCGATATCACAGTGATAGATGCCATCTAAACACACAGATAGGAGGAGAGCACAGATGTTGTGCGAGACCACTGATTTAGTTCCAAGTCAGTAGTCTTAATTAACTGCAAACTGTTTAAATATATAACATTCCCCACACGCCGCCGGTAACACCTATATAGAACTCTTGGTGTGAGTACCGCAAAGTAGAACGCAAAATAGCAATCACATCCAAACGGATGAAGCTGTAATAATAATTACTTATATTTAATGCAGATGCATCGCCTCCAATTTCAGACCTCCTAATGATATTGGCAGATGATTGTCACTTGTCCAAAACAGAAATGCAGCCATCAGTGAGGAATTAAAACAGCTGCAGTCTGAAAGGTAGCAACTATGCTGTATAAACCCAACCCAATCCACTGCCAGAGTCAATTCTAATTCATACGGGCTCCATAGGACAGAGTAGAACTGTCCCGCTGGGCGTCCAGTCTTTACAGGAAGAGAGGGGCTCAACTTTCTCCCATGGAGCAGCTGGTGGATTCAAACCACTGACATTTTGATTGACAACTAACTGCTTCAACCACAAAGCTACCCAAACTCTTTAACTATGCTATAGAAAAAGAGGTTTTGTTTCATTTTTGTTTAATGAGCAATTGACCTTAAAAACAAGAAATCATGCATTTTATACCTAAGCAGATGCTTGGATACTGTGATGCTGGCTGTAAACTAGACTTCTGGTCCAAAGTGCCGTATAGAGGGATGGTTCATCTGCATCATTTAGGGAAGTGATACGCAGAAGATGAGCATAGATAAACCTTAGGAGAGACGCAGAATAGCTCATCTGCTCATGCTTGGAAAACTCTTGCCACTGAGATTCTCTAAGGCCAATAGCAATATTCACTGGTGGCAGATTCTGTATTCTAGATGTTGAAAGAAAGATAAGTGACTTGCGTGCACTCTCTTCTCTTAACAGTCCTGTGAGGGACCTCCGTGTAACGTGCATGGTACACACTTCCTGTTCTGAAAAGTAAAAAGCGAAATAAATGCCACAAACGTGTGTGAATGTATAGCTGAGGAGTCAATTGTATGACTGCAGTACTCGTCTGAATATTTCATCACAGTAAATCTAAGGATTGATCATGCAATAAGTAATGAGTCTATTGTAGTAGGAAAACATTTGTCTGCCCTCGTGGAGTTTACAAAATTTGAGAGTATGTTGTTGTTGGTTGTAATGTGCCATTGAGTTGGAAATGACCCTTTGCTGACCTTTCGAGGGTTTTCAGAGGCTGTAAATTACACAGAAGGACATTGCTCATCTTTCTCTCACCAAGCAGCTGCTGAATTCAAACCATCTGCCTTTGGTTCAATAGCACAACTCCTTACTGCTAGGCCACAAGAGCTTCTAAAGAATATGCTGCTCTTGTTATGGTCATTGTTGTTATGGACGTCATGTGCAACTCATAGCAGTCCTATGCACAATAGCTCTGAAGCCTGTCCTATTCTGAGCCTGTCTCACTGTCTCTGAGACTTCTACTTCATTTGCCCCAGTTACTGTGTCAATCTGTCTCATCCTGGTTCTTCCTCTCTTGCACTGTCCCTCCATTCTTCTCCAAGGACTGATTCATCCTGGCAACATTCCCAAAGTATGTGAGATGGAGCTTCAAAATCCTAGCCTCCAAGGAGAAACTTGGTTTCACCCACTCTAGGCCAATGGTATGTTCAATAGTGTTCTGCACAACTCAAAAGCATTGCTCCTTCTTCTGTCATTCTTAGTCATTTTCTAGCTCTCTGATGCATAGCAAGTAATTGCGAAGATCATGGCCTGAATCAGGCTCACCTTAGGCTCATCATTGCTCTCTAGCACTCTGGAGAGGTCTCTGACAGCAGAATTTTCTAACGCAATTTGTCTCCTGATTTCCTGACTGCTCATGGCAAAGAGTACTGACTGTGGAGCCAAGCAAGCCGAAATTGCTAACAATGTGAATCTCTTCTCCATGTAGCATGATGTTGCCAAATTGGTCTTGTGATAAGAACCTTTGCCTTCTTGATGTTGAGTTTCAGTCTATATTGAAAGATTGTTGTTGTTGTTGTGTACCACTGAGTCAGAACTGACCCATAGATGGCCCTCTAGGAGGTTTTCAGAGACAGTTAATCACACAGGAGGAGAATACCTATTCTTTTTCCATGGAGCAGTGGGTGGATTAGAACTGCATGCCTTTGGGGTTGCAGTGCAGCTTCTTGCCACTAAACCACCAGTGCTCCCTAAAGCCTAAAAAAAAATAATTAAAAATAAATAAATTTAAACACACGCTTCTAGTCACATGGTGGAGTGGCTAAAGGAATAAACAGCGATAATCCACCGCTGGCAAGTCTATTTCAACTTATGGCAACCCTCGATCAAGTTTCTGAGGCTGTAATAAAATCTGTACAAAATATTAGAAAAGATAATATTTTACAGGAATGGAAACTCATTCAAAGCAGACAGAAGCCAGAGGAGCAATTACTTCTTTAAAAATGGCAACATTCCAACTGAGTAAATTTTAAGAGTCTGTTGTTCTCTTGCCTAAGAATGTTTTCCAACTCCCTCAGCGAGGGCAAAGGGAAACTTCAAGCCACTTACAGGCTCAAGGCGACAGAGAATAGAGTGCCAGAGAAGCTCAAAGGGAGAAATCTGTGAGTAATTAATAGACAATAAACACTTATTAAAATGAGCGAAGGGAAAGGCAACAAAGACTAAATGGACAATTAGATATTGCATTATAATTCATATTATGGGACAGCATATGCATGAATGACTTTTTTTAAAAAACACAAAAATTTGCTTTGTAAACTTTCCCTTATATCATATCTTATGTATTTAATGCTGGTTTCCTCACAAAGTTCATATACATTATTTTTCACACTGGATCTTTCCCGTTTCCCATGCCTTCTTCCACGCATCAAATTATGTGACCCAGTGATTAAGGTCCTCCCTCCCCCACCCTTTGGCCCATCCTGACCCCTCTGTTCCCCTTTCGATCCTTGTACTCGTTCTACAATAAAGGCCTTATACAGTATTTGTCTTTGTGAGACTGAGTAAGGTCACAAAGCATACTATTCTCCAGACCCTCCCAAGTTAGGTAGTAATTTAAAAATTCATTGCTCCTGTATTCCAATGTGTGAATATACCATAAATTCTCAACTCATTCCATTGTGGTTGGACATTTGGGCTGTTTTCATGTTCTTGCTATGGTGAATAATGCTGCTATAAGCATTAGTGTACAAGTGTCTGTTTGTGCCTCAGTTCTCATTTTCTTGGGATATATTCCAAGCAGTGGAATAGCTGGGTCATATGGAATTTCTATATTTAGCTTTTTGAGGAAGTGTCAAACTGCTTTCCAGAGTGGTTGTACCATTTTGCAATCCCACCAACAATGTATAAGAGCTCTTATTTTGCCGCATTCTCTCCAACATTTGTTACTTGCTGTTCTGTTAAACTTTGCCACTTCTACTGGAGTAAGATGGTATCTCAGTGTGGTTTTGATAGTAGCACCTCTCTTATTACCAGTGATTTTGAGCATTTCTTCTTGTGTCTGTTTCACATCCTAATGTTCTCCTCTGTGAAAAGTCTTTCTATGTCTCTTGCACATTTTGTAATTGGATTATCAGTCTTTTTCTTGTGGAGGCCCAGGAGTATCCTGTAAACTTTCATTATGAGACTCTTGCCTGACATGGTATTGCCAAATGTTTGTTCCCAGTCAATGGGTTTTCTTCTCATCCTGTTGGAAAAAGTTTTTGATGAGCACAGAGATTTAATTTTTAGAAGTTTCCATTCATCAGTTTTATCCTCTTCGGACTGTGCATTTCTGGCTGTCTTGGACAGTCTCTTTATACCATAGACTAGGCCTTATGAACTTTATGGGTTTTATTCCCAAGTCTCTAATCCACATTGAGTTGATTTTTGTATATGGTGTGAGATGTGGATCCTGTTTCAGCTTTCTGCAGTTAGCAGTCCAGTTCCCTTATGTCATATTAAAAAAAAAATTAAAAAGAGAATAGCAAAAGTATCAAACCAAACAAAATATAAGCATACATTTTTCTTAAATAAGTCAATTAGTAGTTTTTTTAATAAACTCTGCCATATAGAGGGAAGACGTTGACTGAAATATCAAAACAGCAGACTTGAAGTCAAGGAGAGGCCTAGCCTATAGATAGAAAAGTAGCAGATTAACTCTTTGAACTTATAAACTCACTGCCATTGAGTTAGTTGTGACACACAGAGACCCTCCTTTGAACTATCAAGGCTGTAGATCAAACGGGAAAGACTGCTTACCTTTCTCCACTAGCACCATTAGTGGATATGAACTTTGGGTTAGTAGCACAACTACCTAGAAACTATACCAACAGAGCTAAAAATAACTATCTACAATCATCTTAACATCTAAAAGTCCAAAGAACTGGGAGGAATTTTGACAACCATGTATCACAGAGAAACAGTTTTCAGATTAACTCCAAGCAAGCTAACTCTAACTCCTTCCTAAGCAAACAAACCAAAAAAGCCTCTAAAACCCCCACAAGCGTATGACTCTAAAGAAGGTCTGTGGCCTGGTGGTAAGAGGCTGGGCTGCAATCCTAAAAGCAGCAGTTCTAATCCATCAGCTGCTCCAGGGGACTGCCTCTGCAAACCCATCAGAGGGTCCGCTCTGCGGCAGTTCCCACTCAATGCTACTGAACAACAACATGACTCTAAAACATCTAGAGTCACTATGTTGTGTTTCTACAATGTCCACTTTTCAAATAAAAATCAATAGACATAAAAAGGAAGTGAATAATGTGACCCATACTCAGGGGAGGGGGCAAAATCAATGGGAACAATGTGAACCTAGATTATTAATTTAGCAGGCTTGAAAGCAGCTATGATAAATATGTTGAAATTATTTAAAGAAGATAGATGATGTTGAGAACTCTGGTAGCCTAGTTAAATGAGTAAATAGAAAAATCTCAATAGAGTAATGAAAAGTATGTTGTTAAAAAAAAAAAAGAAAAGTATATTGTTGTTGTTAGGTGCCATCAAGTCCTAGATGACTCATAGCGACTCTATGAATGAAAGGCCGGAGAACTGTCATAGAGTTTCTGGAGGCAAGCCATTTTGGAAGTGGATGCCACTCCTGATTCCAAACTTGTTTTAATCAGGAAGCTCCAATAAACACTGTCCACCATGGGGAACCATTATCACATTTGACACATCAGTGTCACAGTGTTTAGCATCACAGCAACCACAAGTTACCTCTATACAGCAATGCACAGACCAGTGCTATACCACCTAGAAGAATGTTTGACAAAAAAACCAATCTGAATCAAGTCTGAGGGCCGCAGATTAAAATCACCCACTTTGTGCCTGGTAGCATAATGAAAAGTATAAGAATGTAAATTCTAGAGCTAAAAAGCACAGTAATTGAAATTAAAATTTACTAGTAACAGAAATGAAAAATTCACTAGATGAGTTAAACAGCAGATTGAGATGTCAGCAAAAAGGAGAAATTAAAACAGTGATTAGTAGAAATTATTTCATCTACAGAAAAGGTACCAGAGAACAATGAATAGAGAATCAGAGGCCTGTGGGAAAATATTAAGATATCTAAAATATGTGCAAATTGATTGCTAGGAGAATAACAGTGAGAGAGCACAGAACAGAAAAAGATTGTGAGGACATGGTTACATAAAGTTCCCAAATTTTGTAGAAAATATTAACTTACAAATCAAAGAAACTCAGCCAATCTCAGGTAAGGGAAAACATCATAGTCAAAGCACTGGAAGCCAAAGATAAAGAGAAAATATTTAAAACAGCCAGAAAAAGCTAGCATGTTATTTATGAGGTAACAATGATATGATTAATGACTGATGTCATATCAAAACAAAGACAGTCATAATAAATTAGAATGTCATTTAAATTAACTGGAGAGACAGAGAGAAAAACAATGGTAGCAGAGAATTACGTATTCAAAGAATTTATTCTTCAAAAATGAAACAGAAAATAAGGCATTTTCAGATAAGCAAAGTTAAGGTAAAAATCATACTCAGATTTACAGGAAGAAAATTATGAGCTCCAGCAATGTTAAATGCATGGGTAAATAAAACAGGCCAGATAGATGCACACAATACAAACATACGAGGGTTTTGTCCATCTTTTAGTTTCTTTGAAAGATAGATGGCAGCTTAAGCAAACTTAGAAGACTATGCTGTTAAGCCAGTAACATATGTTGATATCATGTAAATGACAAAATAACACTAAGAGACACAGAAATGAAGCTTTGTTGAATATTTACTGTTTTATGTTAAGTAATTCATTATGAACTCTAAGTTGAATGACATAAATAAATTAACAACACATGTTTTAAGCCTTAGAATAAACCATATAAAATACAATGAATAAATTAATTGTTTTGGGGTACCATTGAGTCAGAACTGACTCGTAGCTGACCCTCCAGTGAGTTTTCAGAGGCAGTAAATCGCACTAGAGAAGATGGCCCACCCTTTTCCTGCAGAGCAGCTGGTGGATTCAAACAACATGCCTGTGGAACTGTGCTGCAATCTCAAAGGAATGTGGTTCAAGTCCACCAGCTGTGCCATAGGAGAAAGTTGGGCAATCTCCAATGTGATTAACTGCTTCTGAAAACCTGCTGGAAGGTCAGCTATGAGTCAGTTCTGACTCGATGGTACACAATACCACATCAAGTAAGTTGATAGAGATAAAAACAGAATTAAAATGAAATATTGAAAATAACTGAAAAAAGATGGAAAAAGAAAGGAGTGAAGGAACAAACAAGCAAAAACAGTACCAGGTGAAACAAAGAAAGCGATCGTAAAATGGCAGATGTAAAACAACTATTTCAATTATTGCACTGAATTTAAATAGATTACACCTTCTAAACAAAATACTTGAAATTATTCTATCTTGTAAAGGACTCTTCACAACTCACCAAAAAGAAGACAACCCAAAACTGAACACAGAAAAGGCCATACGACCCAGCTATTCTACTGTTGTTGTTGTGTACTGTAGAGTTGAAACCAACCCATACCGACCCAGTGAGTTTTCAGAGTCAGTTAACAGCATGAGAGGAGATTACCCATCCTTCTTCATGGAGCCGCTGGTGGCCTCGAACCACATGCCTTCCGAATTGCGTTGCAGCTTCTTGCCACTAGGCCACCAGAGCTCCCTAGCTATTCTCCTACCATGAATATATACCAAGGAAATCAGAATTGAGACACAAAAGGAGATAAATACACCTATGTTTATAACAGCGTTATTCACAATAGAAAGAAAATGGAAACAGCCCAGCAGCCCATCAACAAAGTACTAGATTGAAACTGTGATACATTCACACAATGGAATACTATGAAGCCCTAAAGAACAATGATTTATAAAATATTATGTAACATAGGAGAGTCTAGAGAGCATTATACTGAGTGAGCTAAGTCTCATAAGGACAAATACATGCATAAGATCATTATGCTGAAAATAGAAGGATGACTGAGCAAGATGTTTATAAATATTCAAAAGAGGAAGAGGACAAGGTGAAGGGTTTGAATAAAAGGAAATGAAGATGAGGTCGTGGGAGGATGAGGGGATGAAGAAAAAGGAAAGATTCAATGGGGACTTGAAAAAAATGGGTAATGATAGGCATGGATCAACAGTAATTAAATCTATGAAATGCAATGTGTATGAAAGATTGATAAAGTACAATGCACATGAACAAAACACAAGACAAGTGAAAGATTGTACAAAACACAACGTACACGTGTTTTAAAAAGCACCTTTTAAAAGGGCAGCATTTGCTCAGGGATAATGTTCAGAAAGCAGGAAGGGAAAGGACAGAAGGGTTAACGGAAAAGAGAGGCACAGAGGAGGTGCGAAGGGGCAGCTACATTGTGAGCATTGAAGGTCATTCCACAAGCAAAATGTGTATGGACGGTTGAATGAAAAAAATCCTTTTTTTTTTTAAATGTTTGCTCAAGCCACAATAAAAGGTTTCAGAAAGAGTCTTTTTTAAAAATAGAAAAAAATTGCAGATGTCACACTCTATATCTTCTTTAAGTAGATTCCCTAGCCCACTCCATCATGTTGATTCTGGCTCATAATGGATCTGCAGAGTGGAGCTGACGCGTAGGGTTTCCAAAACTGAGCATCTTTACAGAAAAATCAGATTGTCAAATCTTTCTGCTGAAGAATGGCAAGTGAGTTCAAACTGTCAACATTTTGGTAGCAGTTGAGGCCTTTTAATTACTGTTCCACTAGGGGATCCTTTATAGGTAGGTAACACCAACATTGAGAGAGCCCTGCGGGCAAGCCTGGAATAGAAAGTTATGCTACCAAGTCAAAGGTGGGTGATTTTAATCTGTGGCCCTCAGGCCTGGTCTTCATTGCTTTTGGTCTAACATTCTTTTAAGTAGTATAGTACTGGTCTGTCCATTTGCTGTACAGAGGTAACTCATGGTTGCTGTGATGCTAAACACTGTGACAATGACGTGTCAAATGCAATAATGGTTACCCATTGTGGACAATGTTTGGTGGAGCTCCCCGATTCAAACAAGCTTGGAAGCAGGAGTGACATCAACTCGTGGCTTGCCTCTGGAAACTCTGTGAACTTGGAGAAACGATGAAAATTATATGAGTATTCAGGTCTTTCGTTCATAGGAGTGCTATAAGCTGTCTATGACTCGATGACACTTAACAACAACAACGGATAGATAGATGATAGATAGATAGATAGATAGATAGATAGATAGATAGATAGATAGATAGATAGATGATAGAGATTTAGACATAAGTGGCTATGAAGCAGCTGAAAAGATGTTTAGAATAACTAGTAATCAAAGTAAGATAAATACCCTATCTCCCTAACTACTGTTAAGTCAGAACTGACTCATAGTGGACCCTCCATTGCACTTCCACTGCAGTAAATTATATGGAAGGAAACTATGTATCACTTTCCCCCAGAGCAGCTAGTAAATTTTAACATCCAGAAAGGCACAGAAGCTGTGCTGTAATCCCAAAGGCATAAAATTCTAATCCACCAGCTGCTCTACAGGAGAATGGGCAATCTCTTCCTGTGCTAGTCACTACCTCTGAAAACTGCCAGAGGATTAGCTATGGATCAGCTCCAACTTGTTAGTACTCAAAAATAACAACAGAAAGGCATTCATGCTTGGGGTAGCAGTGCAACTTTCTATGGACCATAACACCAAAGCTTCCTACCTTTAGAACCGCTAAAATGGAAGATGAAGTCAAGTATTGATGAGGAGCAATGAAATTCTCATACAAATGGGTGAGAATAGAAAATGTTTCTCTTGTTTTGATAATTTGGTATTTATTTATAAAGTTAAAGAAGCATCAACCACATGGCTTTGTAGCTTCAATCCAGCTGAATTGAGAACAGCTGAGAGAACTGAAAATATACATGCACAGAAAGTCTTGCACACAAATGTTCATTGTTGTTGTTGTTGTGTACAGTCAAGTTGGTACTAACTCATAGCTGACCTTTTAGCAGGTTTTCAGAGAGTTAGACACACGAGTGGAGAGTGTCTATCTTTCTCCCATGGAGCATCTGGCGAATTCGAACCACATGCATTCAGGATTGTAGTACAGGTTCTTACCACTAGGCCACCAGAGCTTCCTGGTTCTATGAAAATATGTTCATAGCAGATGTTCATAGCTTCACTGAGGATATAAGCCATATGCCCATCCACAAATGATTGGTTAAACAAATTGCATTGCGTCTAGATAGATAATGTATCCAGCAATTAAACGAACTACTGATATGTGGAATTATTTAAAAACTTCCTTAGTGAGATAAGCCATAAGATGATAGAAAGAAGGTCAATACTCACTTAGAATTGGTGTGGAGAAGACTTTGATTGTGAAAAGATGTGAGGAGACCCAGGGCCAGAGGGATGTGTGATGATATAAATATACTGTCTCTTCATCACAATGGTGGCTACATAGATCTATTCATTTGTCAAAAACTCATTCAAGTGTATGCTTTAAATTGTAGACTTTCTGTTATGTCAATTTTAGTTCAGAAAAATGATCAAATGAAATAAACACAAATAATAATACACTTAAAAATTGTGAGGATCTTAAAGTAACTGTCTATCAGAAAACCACATGGAAGTTTCAAGAGAATTCATTAACATCAAGCAAATTATGTAACAAGAGAGCACCAAATCTCATTATCCTTCCCTGAATATCCCACACATGTCAAATTTCTTTCCAGGCTACAATAGTTTCCTAGTGCTGCCATTACAAAGTACTATACTGTAGATGGCTCAAAAAAATAGGAATACAGACTCTCTGCATTCTGGAGGCCAGTTTACTCATACGGTATGAAGGTGCCTATTTTTCTCCAATGGATTAGCTGGTGGATTTGAACCACATGCCTTTGGAATTGCAGCACAACTCTTTACCTCTAGACCATTAGAGCTTCATGTTAATATCACTAATTAAATCTGCAAAAATGTTCTTTCCAAACAAGGTCACAGCCACAGGGAGTTTAGGATTTTAGCACATCTTTTGGGAGGGTACAAGTCCACTTACAGCACTGGCTAAATTAATCTCACCCTTCCACCTCTGTCAGTGCCTTTCACGTGTTAATCATACTACTTTGTTAGAGTCATTTGCTTATTGGTAATGATTCCAAACTAAAGGCTGTCATCATTCATCATCTTAGAACCTATATATAAATATATATATATATATATATATATATAATTGTGGTTGTTGATGATGTGTTCTGTCCATTTGGAACCAACTCATAGCTGACTCTCCTGTAGGTCGCAGAGGGAGTGAATCACATGGGAGGAGATTGTCCACTCTTCTGGCGAATAGCTGGTAGATTTGAACCATGCACCTTTGAAATTGCAGCATAGCTTTATATATATATATATATATTTGTTGTTCATAGGGTCGCTATGAGTCATCTATGACTCTACGGCACATAACAACAACAACCTCATTCATATCTGAATTTCAGCAAGTCATTTATGACCTGCAGTTGTGATTTGCTAAGAGACAAAATAAAATGTGGTCAGCTACCAGAAACTCAGAGTACACAGGCCCCATCATAAAAACAGTGGGTTGGTATAGTTAAACACCATCATTGGGCTCGCTCTCCCATCCCCACCTCAACCCAGGTTCACACTTTTACACAGGTTGTATTCACTATGAGGGAGTTTGTCTCATATTCTTTTGTAGAACTCCAGTGTAACTGCTTTTCAATCTTACTCATATAAGGGCATATGAAAATTCACAAAGGAGATGGCATGTCTGCTTATTACAGGAGAATCTGAGCTGGGTCTGAATGTCTCACATATAACAGATTGGAAATGGTCCTGGAAAACAATGCTGTCCAAAAAAATGAGTCTAAATGGTAAGTAAAATGAGTTCTTGTCCCAATTCCTTGGTGCTTGAAGAAACAATTTAGGTCACAGTAGAAACATGAGGTTCAAAAACAATAAACTCTGTACAGTGAGAAAAATAAGATTCAAACAGGGAAGTGCTTTCCCAGATAGACCAATACAAGCGTTTGTCAGACACAATAAAAACGCTCAGTTAACAGTATCAAACATCCAAGACATGCCCAAAAGCAGTAACAGCAGAAATAAAACTCTGGTCATTAGACACAACAGACCAGGGGAATCATTGTCTTGGAGCTAAAAACAGAATAAAACCCAGATTGATTGAAATTTCCTATATAAACCCAGAGATACATGGGCTTTCTGAAGTGGTGCCACAGACAAATACTCATTAGCCACTGTGTGTGGCGCGCCTCGATAAGCTCTTTCCTCGAAAATTAGATACTATACTTCCGAACTCTGTATCTTCCCTTCTAATGATAGAAGTGTACCTGGGGAAAACAAAAGGCAGAAGGGTAGAGATAATCATAAAATTGCCTACCAATCCTTTGCAAAACTCAATCTTCCAGACACCTGAGAGAAGTGTGCTAGTTGGGCCAAAGTAACCTCGAGGTGACACTTTATATGACTTCACTGGATACAAGGATAAATCATACAGGAAAAGGAAGACTAATTGGATGAAAAAGATCAGAAGAATGCGAAAGAGACGACTCTTCTAGAAACCAGGCTATCTGTACGGCCACACAGTACTGTTTTCCTCTCAATATGGTGCCTGGAAAGACTTCCATCCTTGAAGATCCCACAAAGTGTAATTTAGGGCAGCCTCCCCTGGCCACCTTGAACTTCCTCCTTCCAGGCATCCCACTGTACTTTACCTAAAGTTCTTCTATGTTGTTTCTCCACCTGAACAGAACACTGTGACAGTGAATTATTTGTAATGATTCTAGATAAAATACTGTGTCACATTCATTGTTTGACTGCTGGTGCCTAGCACTGCTCCTAGTTAGATAAGTTCACAGGTACACAGATATATTCATTTAAAGCATAACCTGTGCACATAAAATAAATCGCTTCAACACTGTGGGAACTGTTCTTTTATTCCCTTTGCTTCAGAGCAACAATGTCATGCCTGCCACATAGGAAGCACATAATAATGTTTAACTGAAATCAAACTTTGAATCATATTACTATTATATCTCTAAACTTAATAAATTATACTGGCTTGATTTTACATTTTCAGAATCAAAACTCATACTACATACTGTTCTTTGGGCTCGGATTTCTGGTTTTGTTATGTTTTGTCATTATGTTAGAAAACTAGCTTATTTTCTAAGAATGAAGGCAACTGGACTCAATTTGGGTGGAGCGTTCTCTGATTGAGTTTCAAAAGGGCATACTTGTGCCTCAACATTGAACTGGTTAGAAAAACATAAAGTTGCTGTCTGAGTCAGTCCAGAGAAGTTACCTTCAGGAGTTCAAGAGAGAGGATTGCAACGCATCCTACCAACAGAAGGTCTTGTTGATATCATGTTTTCTCCAACCCATAATACAAGGAAATTCTGAGTTGTTTTTACTAAACTAGACACAAAGGCAACAAGGAGATCTGTTAGGTAAATGCTGCTTTTGTTATTGTTATGTACCGGATGTGTCAAATGCGTTAATGGTTGGCTACCCAATGCGGACTGAGAATGGGGTGGAGCTCCGTGGTTAAACAAGCCTGGAAGGAGGAGTGGCATCCACTTCCATAATAGCTTGCCTCCGGAAACCCTATGAACTTGGAGAGAGGAGGAAAGGCACCCAAGTGTCCAGGACTCTCCGTCATAGGGTCGCTATGAGTCGCCTGTGACTCGACAGCACTTAACAACAATAACATCGAGAGAGAGAGAGAGAGAGAGAGACATCAGCTGGCCCAGTGGAGAGAAAACGATGTGACCAAGACAAAGGTGGGTGACTTTTTAGTTCGTGACCCTCAAGCCAGTCTTTCATTGTTTTTGTTCAGACATTCCTCTAGGTCGTATAGCCCTGATGTACAAGTTGCCATGCTGCAGTCACTTGTGGTTGCTGTGAGGCTAAACACTGTGACATGAATGTGTCAAATGCGGACTGAGAGTGGGGTGGAGCTCCCCGATTAAAACAAGCTTGCAAGGAGGAGTGGATTCTACTTCCATAATAGCTTGCCTCCAGAAACCCTATGAACTTGGATAGAGGATGAAAGGCACCCAAGCGTCAAAGACTCTCCTTCATAGGGTCGCTATGAGTCGACTGCGACTCAATGGCACTTAACAACAACAACCATACAGTTAAGTACAGCTCTGGTCATTAGACACAATCCTATAAACTATAGATGTAAGCATTACCCTATCTGTCCTGCATCACACCCATCCAGGCTCAAGCCTATTGTTGAAGTCAATGTTTCAGCCATTCATTGACATACAATTGACATCAACCAATTCTTAGACAAATGACTCACTTGCTTACTTATTTGCCGTGAAATCAAAACGGACTCATAGCTGGCTTTCCAGTGAGTTCTTGGAGAGTATTGCACAGGAGGAGATTGCGCTTATGTCTCCCAAGGAGTCGCTGGTGTAGTCTAACTGCTTCTAGTTAGTTGCATAACCTCCTATGGGCTATACCATTGGAGCTCTCTGCTAGACAAAAAAAATAATAACATCATTTTGGCAATGACTCAGGATGTATGTTGATGTGGCTGCTCATGATTCCTGCCTTTTGGCAGTAACGATGTAATCATTCCACTGGTGAGATTTAACATAAAGCAATGGCTTTCATGAAAAGATCTGCTGTGAATAGTCTATCAATTGAAAATTAGTTTCCTAGGAGCTTGATACATAATATGTGTATATGCTGTATGTATATATGATGCCCTTGCTTTTTGTTCCAACAGGATTCTGAGCCCACTCATTAATACCTACCCTACTCTTTGGACTTGAGTCAGCATTCTGCCACTGATTTGCTCATCTTGGGTCTGGAGAAATCGGTCCTGACATCTGATCCACAGATTGGGACATACCAATCCCTGCAAGTGCATGAGCCATTTCTTTGAGGCAAAACTGTCTTTCTTTTATACATACATATATGTTGTTTTGTACTGTCAAATCAGTAATGACCTATAGCTGATCGTTTAGCTAGTTTTCACATATTGCCAATCCTTCCCCTGCTGAGCCTAGTGGATTTGAACCACACGTCTTTGAGACTGCAGCACAGTTTCTTATAACTAGGCCACTAGTGAAAATTTTATATATATTATATAGTGAATATTTCTATATATTTATATATATAATATATATATATTATTTTTATGTTATTATTTATAGGTGTTATTATTTATATACATTTATTCAGCCTTCAGTATAGATTGAGGCTCAACTTCAAGAAAACAAAGATTCTCTCCACTGGGCCAACTGACAGCATAATGATATATGGTGAAAAGATTGAGATTCTTACAAGCTTTAGTTTGCTTGACTCCATAATTAACACTCTTGGTACCAGTAGCTAGGAAATTAAAAGATTAATTGTTTTGGGGAAAGTCTGCTGTCAGAGACCTCTCCAAAGTACTGAAGAGCAACGATGTCAGTCTGGAGACTAAGGTGTTCTTTAGTGATCTAGGCCATAGTCTTTGCAATTACTTGCTATGCATCAGAGAGCTGAATAATGACTAGGGATGATAGAAGCAGAATTGATGCCTTTGAGCTCTTGTGCTAAAGAAGAGTATTGAACATACCATGGACTGCTTGGATAACAAACAGGTTTATCCTAGAGAGGATAAGACCAGGCTGCTCCTTGGAAGCAAGAATTCTAAAGCTTCATCCGAAATACTTAGGACATGTAGCAAGGAGAGACCCATCCTTGGAGAGGGACGTCATGCTTAGAAAGGTAGAGGGACAGCACAAGAGAGAAAGACTCTCAATGAGATGGACTGATTCAGTGACTAGGGTAGGTGTGTCAGGAACAATAAGATTGACACAGGATAGAGCAGAGTTTAGAGCTGTACATAGGGTCACTGTGAGTCACAGGCAACTTGATGGCACATAACAACAACAATATATATATAGCTGTACATATAGATGTATATATAGATATATCACTGCCTTTGTTATTCTAAAGATTCCAACCTAAGACAGTTTTCGATAAGATAAAAACAGGAAAGTAAATTATTTACCTCAATACATCTCTGGAAGTCAAGAAAATGAGATAAAACAAAACAAAACAAAAAATACCTACTGCAAGTGTAGAATAGATTCCATTACATGCAATGCATGAAGTCCTTACACATATAAGCTAGAGTAGTGACTTCAAGAACTGATTATGGTTCAAGTTTTAAAGAATATGTAAGGACAATCATCTGAGAGAATCCTGAATCTATTGCAACCAGTCCATTAAGTGTATTTGTTTGGGTTTTTATAAGAATTTTGATGTCTCATCCACATTTTTCTCACATTTTACTGAATTCCATCTCTTGTGGTTCTGATCAGAGGAGTTGGTAGTGGTAAATGTGTACCATCTAATTCTTCTAGTCTGAGGTAGATGAATCATGGTTCATGCAGACTATTCATGCTATAATGTATTCTTTGACTCTTTGGTTTTCTTCAGTTGTATCTTAGATGGTGTCTCACAATTTCTTAAGGCCCCAGATAATATCCACCAAACTGAGGTATAGAACATCAACTTCATCTAGTATATACTATGTACATGTTGACCAAGATGTCCCATAAACCTATGGTCTGATCACAGAAAACAAATCCCAAAGAAGTTGGGGATATATCCAAGTCATGAGTTCCTTCATTTTTGGCTTTGTGGGGAAAATAAAATGGAATTCTTTGCTGTGTTCCCCTAGAAATAGCTGAACAACTCACTGAGGTTTCCAAAGAAGACTTAAGCTCCCAAAGCCCATGGAACCATCTCTTCCCTACATGCTCTAGGGTGCCAAGCTTTCAGATGGGAGTTCTTCTGCTCCTATGTTTTTGTTTTTCTCTCTGTACTTCCTCTTTCATTATCTATAATGATCTCGTTTAAGTACACACACACATATGCACACATGGATATACACAGTGCACATATGCATGTACTCAAGTATATATGTATGCATGCACACATGCTCTTCCATCTGCCACAATCTGTAAGTGCCTATCCCCCAAACCCCTCATAGGCTTTCAAAGCTTTGGCAAGCCTCTCTCCCCACCAACAATTCCAACTTTCTAGGCTTTCAGACTCTGTATATGTAATGGCATACTCCCTGTTATAGCAATAATGATAATAATTTATATATACTGTAGTCTTTTATCTCTGAGTATTTCCACAGTGACATGTGCTATGGAGAGTACACAGCAAAGCACCCCATCTCTCCCTCTGGTGGCCCTGCGTCTGCCTGGAAGACATCACAGGCCTCTCATACTTCATGGCAACACCTCATAACCATTTGAGGCAGGAAGTAAGAAAATCTGTCCAGTCAGAGCTGCAGAAAGAAATTAGGTAATATAACACACTTTCTTTCTCTTCTCTAGAAACGCAGGAATGCATGGGTTCTCAGAATGACCTACTCCAACAGTTCCCTTCAATTGCTGCTTTTTGTCTGGGGATTATATATTTCCTGAAGCAGTAGATTTTCTTTTTGTGTGTCCTTATTTTCATCCAGCACTGTATTTATTTAGAGCATAAGATAAAAATATCTACATGACCAGGCTAACAGCCCCTCACATGAAGCATGTGATTGTTCTATATTTGTTTGTCTGTCATGTAGAGATATCCCTAAGAGGCATACACTTCTTCCACAGAAAGGAGCACCTTTAGTAGCCCAGAAATTAAACAGAAAAAGAGGAGGAGGAAAAGGAAGGGGGGAAATGAGAGGATATAGGATAGGAAAATGAGGCAGAGAAGAAGAATCTACAGCTGTGTCAGTGTTTTCAACAGGCAGCATTATGAAGCACGAAAAAACATAAATTGCAGAGAGATCTAATTGCAAATCCTTGTGTTAGGTTGTTGTGAAGATTAAATTAAACTATAATCCCAAAGTGTCTGGCGCAGGATAGTATTCTTATTCCTGTAGATTCTGAAAACAGAAATGCTTTGTGCTAATCATGGAGAGGCTACTAGATTTCTTGCCTCTTTTAGAGATGTTTTCATTTGCTATTTGATTTTTTAGGTTTTCTCTGCCTAAGACTTTTGGAAGTGGTTACCAGACCATTCCTCTTGCTCTGTTTTAATCTGGAATTCATGGTGAAAACCTATCCACCATAAGAGACCTTGCTGGAAGTTACATAGCATTGGCATAACTTGCAGCATCACAGTACAACAATTGGCCAATGGACACCTTATGAATAACGGCAGAACGTTGTCTAACATTGTACCAGAAGATAAGTCACTTATGTGGAAAAGTTCTTGAAATGTAACCATGAAAGGGCTGCTTCCTCAAGGCAGAGTCAGCCTTAATGAAGTGTACAGTAAACTTATGGGGCTTCTATTTTTTAATGTGAAAGGAAAAGAAATACTAGCATCCATCAATAATCAAACATGGAATGCGACAAAGTATGAACCTAAGAAAGTTGGTACACGGTAACAATGAAATTAAAAACACAAAGGTTGATATCCAAGGCATGAGAGAAGTGAAATAGATTGGTACTGGCTATTGTGAGTGAGATAATTATTTGGTCTATAACATCAGGAATAACAAATAGGAGAGGAATGGTGTGGCATTTTTTGGTCCAAAAAGAGGAATATTTCAAGAGCTATCCTGAAGTATGCAATCCATAACCATATGTCTACAAAAAAGACCAGCTAGTAAACCTATTATTAAAATGTATGCATCAACCAAATACCAATATTCTTTACCAATTTCTGCAGTTTTACATTGATCAAGCATGCAATAAAGATACATTGATAATTTATTGATAATTCTAGTGTCAAAGTTGCAAACAACAAAGAAAAGTTAACACTTAGAAGATAATGAGCTTGATGATAGAAATGGCTGCTATACATGTGGACCTTGTCAGAGGGAATAGACAGAAACCAAATCAATTACATCTGTGGAAAGAGTTGATAGAGAAACACAATATTATCAGTCAAAACAAAGCCAGAGAGCAAATCGTCAGCTACTCATATATAATTTGAAGATGAAGAAAATAAAAACAAGTCCTCAGAAACCAAAATATAACCTTAAAAATATGTCACCTGAGTTTAGAGGCCATCGCAAGAAGAAATTTGATGTATTGAATAATAGTAACTAAAGACAAAGCAAGTTATAAAATGATATTTTGGTGGTGGTGGTGGTATGTGCCGCTGAGTCAGGAGTGACTCATAGTGACCCTATGTACAATAGTTCTGAAACCTGTCTTATCCTGAGCCAGTCTCACTGACTCTGACATATCTACCCCCATTATCCCAGTTACTGAATCAAGCCTTATCATCTGGGGTTTTCCTCTCCTGTTCTGTCCCTCAACCTATCCAAACATGATGTCCTTCTCCAAGCACTGCTCCCTCCTCCTGGCCACTTGCCCAAAGTATATGAGATGGAGCTTCATAATTCATAACCCTAAGCCTCCAAGGAGAAACTTAGTTTCACCCTATCTAAAACAGGAGACCCATGTTTTCTTGGTGGCCCATGTTATGTTCAAGACAGTTGTCCAGGACCATAAAACAAAGGCATCAATTCTTCTGTCATTCTTAGTCATTGTTCAGCTCTCTGATGTATAGTAAAGAATTGTGAGGATCCTGGTCTGGATTTGGGTCTTCTTAGTCTCTAGTCTGACATTGTTGCTTCTCAGTACTCTGAAGAGGTATA
>NW_006399905.1:6013011-6034729 GCF_000299155.1 Elephantulus edwardii | reverse complement strand
TATATGTAATCACCGAATAATAATAAAGACATGATACTTGAAGAAAGTAAATAGTCATTTCAAAGTCAGAAAAGATAAAAGTGAATAGCAGAAAGAGACTTAGAAACTGTTCTTAAATATCTAAATAGATTTCCAAGCACATCTTGAAAAGACAATCCCAAAACTAAACTATAGCCATCAAGTCAATTCCAACTCATACTGAGTTGAGCTCCAGTGCTGTACATCTTTATAGGGGAAGATTGCCTTTTTTTCCTTTGGGGTGACAGATGGTTGGAAATGACTGACCTTTCAATTAGTAGCCCAAGATGTTATACACTCCCACAAGGATTCACAAAGTGAATTACTATAATGACAGGTATACAGACTAAGAGAACTAAGAGAACAGTATGTTTGGCATTATTCAAGATGAAATAACTGGATTAAAAATTCAAACCTTGAGTTGTTATACTATTCCATGGGCAATATTTTTAATGACCCAGGAAGTACTGAAAGAAGAAGGAAGTGTGGAAAGTGAGATTTCATTGTGGGCTATGAGTCGCAAATGACTCGACAGCACATAACAACAACAACAACAACAATAGAAAGAATTGATGTCTTTGAGCTGTGGTGCTGGAGAAGAGTATCGAACATACCATGTACTGCCCAAAGAACAAGAAGTCTGTACTGGAGTGCATGAAACCAGGTTATTCCTTGGAGGCAAAGATTTTGAAGCTCCATCTCACATACTTAGGGCATGTTGCCCAAGATGGACCAGTCCTTGAAGAAAGACATCATGCTTGGAAGGATAGAGGGTCAGTGCCAGAAAGGGAGACCCTAAATGAGTGGAATTCACACAGTGACTGTAGCAATGGCAGCAAGTACGATAGAGACAGTGAAGTTGGCTCAGGACAGAGTAGGGTCACTATGTCTTGACAGCACATCACAAAAATTAATGTTATTTAACAATGCATGTATGAATAGTTGAATGAGAAATTAATTTTCTTTGAACCTTTCACTCAAACTGCAATACAGAACAAAGAGAATAAAAGAAATATAGATGGAAGGTAGACTCTGAGTCACTGTACCACAATGAATTTGTCAGAATTCAAACATTTTCAGTGGTAACATGTTATCAACAATCAGAGGCATTGAAGAAGGAAAAAAGCCAAGTTTCACTGTTGATGGTAAGCAAGACTTATTTAAAAAAAACAAACAAACAACCGCAAACATTTCCAGTTGACAGAATTCCAATAAGATGGATTGAATGCTCCAAGTGCCTGTTGTCTGTGCTAAGAAATGAGTGTAAGACAGCTACCTTGGCAACCAATCAGTAAAGGTCTATATTTAAATGCATATCAAATTCAGTAATTCAACAGAATATGAGTTAAAATAATACATTTCATGCCACACACAAATAAAATCTTGCTTAAGATAATAAAAAAATTATTATGGTCGTGAATTGACAGAGAGAATAGCCAGGAATCAAGCTAGACTCAGAATAAGTCTTATAACGGGGGATGTCACTGTTAATGTCAGATGGATCTTGGCAGAAAACAGGGAGGAATACCAGGGAAATGTTTGCCTATGTTTTATTGACTATACAAAAGCATTCAACTGTGTATATCATAACAAATTTTATATAACATTGTGAAGAATGGGAATTGCAGAACACTTAATGGTGCTAGTGCAGAACTTGTATCTGCCAAGAGACAGACATTCAAACAAAACAAGGTGATACTGTATGGCTTAACACCAGGAAATGTATGTGTTAGCATCGTGTCCTTTCACCATACTTATTCAATATGTACATTGAGCAAACAGTCCAAGAAGCTGAACTACCTGAAGGAAAACATGGCAGCAAGAGTAGAGAAAGACTCACTGACAAACTGCAATATGTAGATGATACAACCTTGCTTGCTGAAAGCAGAGACGTCTTGAAACATATACTGGTGAAGAGAAAACATATAGTCTTCAGTATGAATTGTATCATAAATACAACTGGATCAATAAACACAATGATATTGTTAGGTGCTGTCAAGTTGAGTATAACTCAAATCCTTTCCTATCCTGTGCCATCTTCATCATCTTTGACACACTCAAGCCCATTGCTGAAGTCATCGTGTCAATCTATCTTACTGGGGTTCTTCTGGTCCTTCACTGACTCTCCATCTTTGCAAACATGATGTCCCTGGCCAAGCAATATTCTCTCTTAGCTACATGTCCAAAGTATGAAAGGCAGAGCTTCACCAACTTTTCCTCCAAGGAGTAGGACTCTGGCTGCACTTTTCCCTAAACATATCTACTTGTTCTTTTGGCATCCCATGGGATATTCAGTACTCTTTTCCAGCACCATAACTAAAAAGCATCAATTCTTCTTCTATAAGCCTTATTCATTGACTAGCTCTCTGATGCATAGCAGGTGATTGAGGAGACCATGGCCTGAATTTTCAGGAAGCATCACGAAGGCACATGGTTTGAATTCACCAACTGTTCCATGGAGGAAGAATTTTTCATTTCATTATATTACATTTTTTTTTTTACTTTTTGTTACAAAAAAAAATACAGTAACAAAGAGAACTCTGAAAGGGAAATTCTGATTTAAAGCGGTCACCCCAAAGAAGATACACTTAGAAATAATCCTTACCAAAGATACTAAACACTAGTACAAGGAAAACAGTGTGATCTTACTAACCTCATGACATTGAGTTGATTCTCCCACACCAACCCTCCATCACTGAGTTTCTGTGGCCATAAATCTTTACAAGAGATTACCCATCTTTCTCCCATGGAGCTCAACCTTTTGTTTATCAGCTGAACATATAAGGCGCTACACCACCAGGGATCTTTACAAGATGCTACTACAAGAAATCAAAAGAGGACTACAAAATAGAGGCATAGTCCATGCTTGTGGATAGGAAGATATAACACTGTGGACATGTGACTACTGCATGTCAGAGATGTCATTATCTGATCTACAGAAATAATGCAATCTCCATCCAGATCTTGTCCTTATTCTTCAAAGAGATAGAAAAACTAATCATTAACTTTATAGGAAAAGGAAAGAACCCTGAGATAAGCAGATTTCATATTTCCTGACTTCAAAGAATACCATATACTCACAGTATAACACCTGCAGTCAAAACAGCCTTGTATTGGTATGACAGACAGATATGTAGACTAATGGAACAGAATTGAGTACCCAGAAGGAAATAAACTATCTAAAGACAGCAGATTTATTTACAAAGGGCTGAAACTCATTAAATGGGGAAAATAAGGTTTCTAATAAACAGTATTGACAAAATTGGCTATCTATTTGCTGAAAATGATACACAATCCATATCTCTCACCATGCACAAAAACTAACTCAAAGTGGTTCACAAATCTATTGTAAAACTTGAAACCATGAAGATCATCAAAAGACATTGAAAAATCAGGTGCAAATAGGGGCCCTGACACATGGCATAAATATAGTATCAAACCTAACTCTAAAGGCACAAATAGCAGAAAGGTAATTTCAACTCAGACCTCATAAAAATGAAGCATTTATGCATGTCAAAGACTTCATCAAAGAGCAAAAAGAGAGCCGACAGAGAAAAAATTTTTGGCAACAGCTTATCAGACAAGGGACTAATTCCTAAAATTTCAGAAAACTCTAATATCCCACAAACAAAAAGGGCAAACAATCCAATTTGAAAATAGGCAGAGGATATGAACAGACACTTCCTCAAAGAGGACAATCGAACGATTAGCAAACATATGAAGAAATACTCTCAATCATTAGTCACTTGCTTTTGTTGGTAGTTGTCATTGAGTTGGTCCCAAATCACCGCGACCTTATATACAGCTGAGTGAAATGCTGCCCATTCTGTGGCATTGTCACAGTCTCTGCCGTGCTGAAGCCATTGTTGCAGCTCCTGTTGTCAATCCACCTCACTGAGAGTCTCACTTTAGATAACCTTCTATGTAACTGAGCATGATGTCCCTTTCCAACGCTTGGCCCTTCCTGATAACATTCTTAACGTATGTGAGACAAAGTATTTTGGCTGCACTTCTTTCAAGATAGATTTATTTGTTATTTTGGCCAACACCACAATTCGAGGGAATCAATACTTCTTCAGTCATCCATTTTTTCATACTTTCTCATGTGTCTGAGGCAACTGAAAATATTATGAAAGATGCAAATCAAAACAAAAAATGAGCTATCATTTCATCCCAACATCAACAGCAAAATTTACAAAAACAAAATAGAAAACAATAATGCTGCCAAGGGTGCGGAGAGATTTATACACTGCTTGAGGGATTATGAAACAGTGCAACCAAGCAGAAAAGGAGATTCCTAAAAAGCTAAAAATTGATGCACAATCCAACAATTTGACTATAAATGTACATTCTAGAGACATAAGTGTCCTAACAAGGATAGATACATGAAAAACAATGAAATCATAAAACACAACACAGTGTGGATGAATCTGGAAGACTTTATGTTGAGTGAAATATCTCATTCACAAAGAGACAAATACTGCATAAGGCCACAATTATAATAATAGGACTGAGCATGGGGTAGAGGGAGACAAGCAGAAAAAGAATGAGTAGACGATGAGCATTGCACTGGAATAGCGAAAGGAAGGGCAATCTGAATGGAATGAATAATTAGAAACTATGTGTATGATAATTAATTCCCTAGAATTGGACAAGCATTTCAATAGGAACTGGGAGAGGGGAAAGAAGGAAGCTGTATATGAATGAAAACTAATTTATTTTAAAATCTTCACTAAAATAATTTTTTAGAAAAAATTAAGTCATACTATTAAAACAGGAGAAAGAGAGGGGAGGAGAGCACATATATGTACATCTCTAGGACCTTGATAACCTAGAAAAGGCAGGGAGGCTAAAAGAGCACCGTTGCATTTTAGATTTTAGATAAGAAATACTTGAGGATAAAAATAATCCAACAGCTACTTAAAATAGCCGTCTACATTCCCACTAAGACGATCTTGATGAACCTCCCAAGAAGCTTGAAGTAGGTCCAATTCCTAATTAAACCCAAGTATATTTACCTGTGAGAGTCATTAACTTAGGGTGGACCAGTGGGAGCCATTCATCTTTCAGGACAAGGGTAAGCACCTATGTGATGGGTGTGCTTGAGCAGCAGCGGAGGTAATGATGGTGGCCCTTGCCCTTCCCTAGCAGATGCAGGTACTTCTGTCACCGCCTTTTCCTCTCATCTACATGCTCTCTCTCTTCTTTCTCTTTCTGATTCTCTTCACTCTTCCCAATTTTCTTCTTTTGCTCTCCTTTCAGTCTAATGTCTCAAAACACTAACCATATTGTTGATAATCAATGCTGAAAAAAGGTAACTTCTAAAATACCATCTCATAGTTTAAGATATAAAATATCACTGTGGTGTTAAGGGCCTATTGTTCAAAATGGCTTTCCTAAACATTGACTCATACAGTGTGGATGGGGGTGGGGGTGGGGGGTGGAGTGTGTGAATACGGTGTGTTAGCCTATCAAGAGTATTGACTAGTCAGTCCAATCTATAAGGGGATTGGCTAGTCTTGCCGTCAAATTGAAAAGATTCAGCACCAGGATTAGAGAACTTCACCACCAGCAAACAAGAAGCAAGTAAAGGCAATGTGATGTGTCCTTTGGGACCAAAGATCCTTCACCAGTCAGAAGAGGTCCTACAGAAGTAGCAACCAGAGAAGGTGCAGCAGAGATCCAGAGATCTGATGTGAGACAGAGTGAAACATGGGACTGCTACTCCATAGAACTAGAACTGGAAGCTTTTGCCTAGGGACCAAGGGAGCCAAAATTGGTAAAACTGAGAGCTTTGTGTCTTGAGGCTCAAGGCTGAGGTGCCTCAGTACACATTTTGGAAGTTGTCCTGAGTGTTTGCTGCTACTAGCCTGAATTATAACCTTTTGATTTTCCTAAAATACTTTGGACATGTGACCAGGAGGGACTATTCCTTGGAGAAAGACATCATGCTTGGAAGGGTGAAAGGACAGCGCAGGAGAGGAAGACCCTGGAGGAAATTAATTGATAGAGTTACTGGGGCAATGGGGGTTGGTGTGTCTGCATCAGTGAGACTAGGACAGGACAGGCTTCAGAGGTGCTATCCATAGGGTCACTATGGGTTTCATGCAACTTGACGTCACATAACAACAACAACAATATAGTTCTGTGTGGTCTGTGACCTATAGCAACAGATTTTGGACCCAGTATAGCAGTAGGGTCTGTATTAGGATGAGGTAAAAGAGGTGTGGAGTGTAGGGGACATGTCTGAACTAATGGGCATTGATTTTTTTGTTGTTGACAGGGTCAGTTCCCCTTTGTGGAGTTGGCAAAGGTCAGATACAGCCATCCCCACGCAGCCCTTGCTGTTTTTACAACCACCACAGTCTGCCACATTAAAGATGAGACTAAGAAAAAATGTTGATTGTATAAAGGAACTGAGGAATAAAACAGTAAGGGCAATGGATAGAAAAGGCAGATTGCCTCCAGAGGAACCATTTCTTATCACTTAACAGTCAGCCAACCAACATTTCATCAGATATTTTTTGCACTAAGTCTTTTCTGATTCCTTGGATAAATTTAACAGATCTCATAATCTGGTGGTATAAAAACACAATGCAGTGGTAACTAAATTCAATGTCACTAAATCCCATAGGAATAAGCAGAGTGGGTAGAATAGTGATCTGAAAACTTTTCTTTAAAACCTCTCTCTTGGTTTGATGTGTAACTTTGGATAAATCACTTAAAAGTTTGTACGTAAAAAATATGAGTAATTACATATAATCATACCTGTATATATGCAGAACAGATCACTCGGGAGGTTGGACATTATGAGGAAGAATATGGCATGAAGATTGGAGGAAGACTCCTCAACAATCTGTTATGCAGGTGACACAACCTTGCTTGCTGAAACTGAGGCAGACTTGAAGCACTTGCTGCAGAAGGTCGAGAATTGTAGTCTTCAATATGGATTGATGCTCAACATCAAGGAAACAAAGAATCTCACCATTGGGTCAATTGGCAGCACCACGATAGATGGAGAAGACATTGAGGTTGTTAACAGTTACAGCTTGCTCAGCTCCACAATTAACACTCTTGGCACCAGCTCTCGGGAAATCAAAGGATGAATTACACTAGGTAAATCTGCTGTTAGGGAACTTCCAGAGCACTGAGAAGCAACATGTCAGTCTAGAGACAAGGTGGACCTGATCCAGTCCAACGTCTTTGCAATTACTTGCTATTCATCAGACAGCTGGATAAAGACTAAGGATGATAGAAGAAGAATTGATGCCTTTGAGTTGTGGTGCTGGAGAAGTGTCTGGAACATACCATGGATAGCCAAGAAAACAAATAGGTCTGTCTTGAAGAGGATGAAGCCATGTTTCTCCTTGGAGGCTAGGATTTTGAAGCTCTGTATTACATACTTCGGACATGTGGCCAGGAGTGAGATACTTGGAGAAGGACATCATGCTCAGAAGAGTGGAGGAACAGTGCAGGAGAGGAAGACCCCAGATGAGATGGATTGATACTGTGACTAGGGCAATGAGGATAGGTGTGTCGGAGTCAGTAAGGGTAGTTGAAAACAGGGTAGGCTTCAGAGCTATTGAAAATAGGGTCACTATGAATTGCAGGTGACTCAATGACACATAACAACAATGTCATAAAAATTACCATGTTGATGTATGTAAAAATAATTTTAAATGTAAAAGGGAATTGCTATACAAATTCAATGTATTCCAACTCTTCAATCTGGATACCAATCTATCCATAAAATTCTGTTATATGCAGCATTACCACCAAAATTAGAACAATACATTGACAGAGAACCAGAAAAAAACAGAAAACAAGCAGGATTTAGAAGAGGCCTTGGCACCAAGGATATCATTGCTGATGTAAGATGGATCTTGACTGAAAGCAGAGACCAGAAGAATGACTGTATTTTATTGACTGTACAAAGGTATATGACTGTGTACATCGTAACAAACTATGGCTAGCATTGAAAAGAATGAGAATCCCAGAACACTTAATTATGCTCATATAAAACCTAAACCTAGGTCTAGAAGCTGTTGTCTGAACAGAGCAAGGGAACAATGGATGGTTTAAAATAAAGAAGCATGTACATGAAGGTTGTATCCTTTCTCCATACCTAAACAATATGTTGAGCAAATCTTTCAAGAAGCTGGACTTTATGAAGAGGAATGTGGTATCAGGATCAGAGGAAAATTCATCAACAACCTACATAATGCAGATGACACAACCTTCCTTGTTTTAAGTGAGAACTTGAAACACTTGCCGCAGAAGATCAAAAACTACAATCTTCAATAGGGATTACACCTCAACACCAAGTAAACAAAAATCCTCACCACTGCGTCAGTAAGCAACATCATGACAGATGGAGTAAGAATTGAATTTGTCAGCGATTTTATCTTACCTGCATCCACAGTCAACATTCTCGGTACCAGCAGTCAGGAGATGTATTGGGCACATCTGCAGACAGGAACTTCTCCAAAATACTAAGGAGCATAATGTCAGTTTAAAGACTAAGGTGTGCCTGATCCAGGCCATGGTCTTTCCAAACACTTGCTATGCATCTGAGAGCTGAACATGGAACAAAGATGACAGAAGAAGAATCTGTGGTGTTGAGCTGTGGCATTGAGTACTGAATATTGTATGGACTGCCAAAAGAACAAGTATGTCAGATATATCTTGGAGAAAGTTCACCCTGAGTAGCTCCTTAACGTCAAGGATGGTGACCTTTCATCTCACATACTTTATGCACTTTGTTAGAAGGGGCCACTCCTTGGAAACAGTTGCTTGAAAAGGTGGAGAGTCAACAAAAGGGAGGAAGACCCCACAATGAGATGGATTGACTCAATGACTGCAGCAATAGGCTCAAGTATGTCAGAGATTATGACGACAGTATAAAATAGGTTAAGGTTTAGATCTTCCATTCATAGTGTCATTATGAGTCATACTCAACTCTATAGCACTTAACAATTACCGTCACCAGCAAACAGCTTCTCTCCTTTTCATGCTTATCTACATTGACTGTTCTCTCCACTAAGAGTCAGTCCATCAACAGCATTTGCTCCTTCAGGTCCTGCTGTGTGGCCAGCACTCTCTTAGGGCCTGTCACAGCATGTGGCAGTTTGGCACTTCCTCAAAAAGCTGAACATAGAAATTCCATATAACCCAGCAGCTATTCCACTACTTGGAATATACCCTGAGAATATGAGAACTGAGGCACAAGATAAGATTTGTACACCAATGTTCATAGCAGTATTACAGCCCAAATGTCCAATCACAAACTAATGGATTGAGAAAGTATGGTACATTCGCAGGAGCAATAACTTTGTAAATTATTACCTAATTTGGGAGGGACTGGAGAGCATTACACTGAGTGAACTAACTCAGTCCCACAAGGATAAATATTGAATAAGACTGTTATTATAGAAGGAGTATAAGGATCCAGGAGGGGTGGGAGAGGCTGGAAGCAGAGGGATGCAGATGTACAGGGGGAAAGGGGGATTCATCCTTGAATTGTACAATTTGAGGGGTGGAAAGGGTGAAGGAAATGGGATGAATTTGTTCAAATTTGTATTAGAATTTTGTAAATAAACTAGTGGGGGGAAAGTCAGCTTGGGGAACGGGAAGAGAGAGATGGGGTAAATTGTGCAACAATGAATGAATGAAAATCTAGCTTTCCTTTAACTTTTGTTAAAATGATAATTAAAATAAAAATGTTATTTTTTTAAAAAAAGAAGAAATGCCTTACTGTCAACTATGAACACTGAATAGCCCATTTCTGTGTGTTGTGTTTCTCTTTGAAAATTTGTGTTAGGGCTGAAGTGCTGAGGAAACGACAAAGGACCTGCATATCAGGATTGACCATTGTGGGATGAGAACTGAGGAGGATTGGACGGATTTGGTCCTTTGGGAAATGTATTACAGAGCCAATCTTACCCTGTAGGTGGGGGCTGTATTTCCTGTGAAAGAAATAGACATGCCATCTGAGAGTTGTTCTAGGAAATGATGTATCTTGGGACAGGAAATGAAGACTCTTGAGGTGGAGCTCAGACCGGGATGAAAACAATATCCTCCTTGTTTTATAGCCTGGGATGACTCCCTGTCCTCTCAGCGTGGGGCAGGGTGGGGCACAGAGATGCAAGGTGAGCTCCTGCAGAACATGTGGTTTGCAAGGCAGGGAGGTCAGTCTCTTAATAGACCTGGATAAACATATCTGTGCAGTTGTTCTCCAAGTCTAAGGTAACATCTCATTAGTGTGAATAGCCTTTAGGGAGTTATGAGAAATAATTGTTATGGGAAATTAAGGAAAGGGTGTGTGCAACATTTGCAACACATTGGCCAAGAGGAGAGAGCAATTGTCACTTATGGAGGATGACTGAATAATACCTGTGAGTAACAATTCTTAGAGGCCTGTTGATAACAAACCTAAAGAAGCAAGTGCTGTCTCAACCAAAAAAAACCCAAAACAAGAACCCAAGTCATCATCTTCCTAACCCATCATCAAATTACCAGCCTTAGGTGCCATCAAGTCTAACCTTGACCTATCCTGTATCATCCTAACAACCTCCCGTATGCTCAAGCCCTTTGTTACTATCTCTGTCAATACATCCCATTGAGGGGCTTCCTCCTTCTCTAATCCTCCATCTTTCCAAACATGATGTATTTCCCCAGAGCATGGCCCTCTCTGATAAGATGCTCAAAGTGAGAAAATTAGACCATCGTTGCCTCTAAGGAGAACTGTGGTTTTCCTTTTCCAACACAGATCTGTCGTTATTCTTTACAGCACTCCATGGTATATTTCATATTCTTCAACAACACTATCATTCAAAGGCATCAATTCTTTGCCAGTCTTTCTTATTTATTGCCCAACCTTTTTTCTTTTTTTTTTTTTATATGAAGCAACCAAGACCATAATAGTTAGATAGAATTTTGCTTAAGGAGGAATCTGGGCAATACTCACACCATCTTAATCTAAATGACATTGATTAATAATGTCCACACAGCAGGTTGTGATAGACAATGATCAGTGAACCAACATAGTCTTTCTATTATCTATCATCTGTGTATCTCTATCATCTATCTATCTAAAAACGACAGCTTTCCTTTGGCCTTTATCAAAAGAAACTTCAAGAAGGAGCTGGGGTGAAGGAGGAGCACTTGACTGTGCTGGCCCATGCCTGATGGGGAAAAGGGAGGTGCTGGGAATTCGTGAGCTGGGGAGAGATGGGATGGACATAGGCTGTGGATGGATGTCCTTTTTGAATGAGGCGACTAACCATGTGTTCGCTTCCTAGGGTCCCTCTACTTGGGGACAGTGTAGCATTAAAGAATGACTTAGTATCCAGGGAATTTGATCTACATAAAAAGTCAATCAGGAAAAACCAATCTCTTCAGAAACTGCACTTATATCTCATTAACAGGGACTTGGGTTTGAATTATGTAGATAATTGCCTCAACTCTCCACTTCATTTTGCCTGTAGATACTTACCCTCGAAGGGATGTTTTGAGGATAAATGAGATACAGGCAAAGAGCTTTGAACTCCTTAGATAAAAGGTAGCATATCAATACAGGTCTTATATAATTAAGATGCTTCAAATTGCCAATACATGTATATTTATAACACCCGTTATAAGTACTGAATATCTTCATATCCCCCTCTCTTTTTAAATTTCTTTATATGAATGCAGAAGAACCTGGGTGGGTTTTGTTTTGGGTTTGTTTTTTTTCCAACCACACTGCTTTGGTACCTTTAACATTAACCTTTCCTTCCAAGTGTCATTAGCTGCTAATCAAGATGTTGATTTGCAGATTGTATATCTTGCAGTAGAAGTGATTTGTGAATGCTTACTAGGTGTTTATCAGCCTACACCACTCATATTGGTTTAGCAAGAGCCTGGTGCATTTTAATTTACTGAGCAGTTTCCCAATTCTCCACTTATTTCTGCATGTGCATAATGAGAAAGAAATGATAAGAGAGGGGAAATGTGGAATACTATAAATAGTTTCTAAAGGAAAATGCCATAGGAAAGAGTTATGGCTTGAAGTCAGTCCTAAACGAGTGAACAGATTGAATTTATTTTCTCATTTTAACGAGGTATTTTAAGAAAAGCAATTTTCACATGGCTTCTGAGAGCCGGTGTCTACATGTACCTAGACGGATGTGCACACATCCCAACTGGTCAAAAAGCAATAACAAAGTGAAAGAAGTTGACTTCTGAATTTTCTAGAATATACATGCTTTTGTTTTCTGAGGGTGACTGACATCTTTGCCTTTAAGGTTTCACAAAGTCTCTCCAAATGGCCCTTAAATCAAAGAAATAAAAGGATGAGTCAGTTACTTGCAAAGGATTCTGTAGGGGACATTTCCACAGGACTTTTTAATATAATTTATGAATATTTGCTAGCAACATAATTGTCTTTTCTGCTGACATTTTCAAAGCAACACTGTGATTTGTTGGGTCTCTGGAGAGTCCAACTACAAAACTGATAATTATATTAAATATACATAGACAATAAAGAGTGTGTTTACATAACTATGCCCATAAATATCTGATTGAACAGTCATTGTTCTCAAACCCCTTTTAAGCAGCTCTCTAAGGATTCCAGTTCTAATGACATGATGGTTTAAAAGATGTTGCTCAGTCTTGTTCCATATTTAATTAACTTTCCTTTTTTAAACTTGTGATGGCAGAGACAATAACAAATAGCTCTGAAAAGAGCGAGTGCTTTGAAACATGAGCAAGACCTTGTCAGGCTTTGTGCGGCTCAGACAGCCGAGGGTCTGCGTGTGAGCGGTGCTGGCCTGGGACCTCGGCCCTCCCCTGGGACGCTATTGTGAGGCCATTCAGAGCTCTCTAATCCCACGCACCGCCCTCACAGAGTCACCTCTGGGCATCCATGCTCCGTGCACATGAACTTGCATGTAAGCAGCTGCATCTCTAACGATTTCCTCCTCTGGAAAGAAAGATGAAAGCAAATTAGAAACCCAACAATACTTGAGAGGTAGAGACAAGGGCTTCTCCTGGAAAGAACAGGGACCTGAGCAGTCTAGATGCTTAGATTCTGGCCATGGCTTTGCTGTTCCTGCATCCACTTACAAAGGTGCCTTAGTTTCCTGTTGCTGTTGTGACAAATTACCATCACAGCTAATTAGCTGAAAACAACCTCAATGTATTGCTTTCTAGCTTTGGAAGTCTGAAATGGATGTCACAGTTCTAAAAGGTCAAGGTATTGGCAGGGCTGGTTCCCTCTGGAAGCTCTATACCAGAATCAAATCCTTTTTTCTTTCTTGCAGCTTCTAGAGGCTGTCCATAGGGGGCCCTTGTGGCTTAATGGGAAGGGACTGTGCTACCTACCAACCCAAAAGTGGGGGGTCTGAATCCGCCAGCAACTCTGTGGGAGACAGATGGTCAATCATCTCCTGTGTGATTAACTGCCTCTGGAAACCCTTTAGAAGGTCAGCTATGAGTTGGTTCCCACTCAAGATTACGTAACAACAATGTAGGCCGCCCAGAGGGAGCTCAGGTAGCATAATCCATAATATTGAGTTACACTGCTCATTTAACGGAGGGGCAAATGCACCAGCTGTCCCAAAGAAGGAATATGGGCAATCTCCTCCTGTGTGACCTACAGCCTCCATAATCCCACTGGATCATCAACTAGGAGTCTCTTCTGACTCAACAGCAATGACCTTGAGTTTGGTGGGCTTTTTTGGTTGAGTTTTGAGAGGCCGTCCAAGTTCTTTGACACCTATTTTCTTCCTCTCTCTTCAAAACAAATAATACCTAGCCAAGCCTTTCTCAGAATGTCTCCCTGATACTCTTGTGCTCATCTTAGAAGGGCTTTTGTTTCTCGAGTCCCTGAGTGGCTCAAAGAGTTAATGTGCTCCTCTCCTAATAGAAAGACCGGCAGAAGAAAGAGCTGGTGAGCTACTTCTGAAAAATCCACCATTGAAAACCATGCAGAGCACACTTCGACTCATAGGAATGTCATGAGTCAGAATGGAATTGATGGCAACTGGCACTGATAATTATACCGGGTCCATTCAGTTATTCCTGGACCCTCTAGCCTTTTCAGAACCCTTAACTTAATCACATCTGCAAAGTCCATTTTGCCATGTAAGATAACACAGTCACAGACTTGGGTAATTAAGATGTTAGGCTTCAGGTTCAGGTTATGGTTAGGGTTATTCTGCCTACTACATTAAATATACTAATATTGTTAGTTATTGAATTTGGTAATAAGGAATAAATGAATTTGTTCAACAAACTAAGGTTCCGAATAGTAAACTAAGGTGGTGGTGGTGGTGGTGGTGGTGTTGCTGTGTCCCACTGAGTCACCTGTGACTCACAGCAACCCTCTTTACAATAGGTCTGAACCTTACTCTATCTTGAGTCCATCTCATTGCCTCTGACACACCTACTGCCATTACCGTAGTCATTGTGTGAATCCTTCTCACCCAGGGTCTTCCTCTCCTGCGCTCTCCCTCCACCTTTCCAAGCGTGATGTCTTTCTCCAAGGATGAGTCCCTCCTGGCAACCTGTCTGAAATATGTGAGATGGTGCACAATAACAGACAAGGTATAGTCTTAAACTTTGTTCATAGCAGAGCTCTCATTATTGAAGGAGAGGCAAGTACCAACCAGAAGGAGTAAACACGTAAAATTTCCAGTTGTGTTAGGAACACCGGAAGTCACATTACAGCAAAGTGGTCTGACCCAACAGTCAAAAAACTCAGCAGGAATAGTCAAGGATGCCTTTCCTGAGAAGGCGATGGGAAAGCAGAGACCTAGAAATGATTAGGGGTTACTGAGACAATGTGAGTGGGAGGGTGGAAATGGTGGAGGGAACAAAGGAGGACTTTGCAGTCAGAGCAGATAACGCCTATGCAAAGGCCCTGTGGTGCAGGGTGGAGGAACCTGGCATGACCTAAGATACTGGAAGCTGGAACACAGGGAGTACGGGTACTTTGTGATGTGTTGAGAAGAGATGTTAACACTTAGCAAGTGTTTACCATATGTCACACACCATTCCAAGAAGTTTTCATTCAGCTCGTTCTAATTAGATAGGCACTAATAATACCTTCATTTTGTACATGCAGAAGCTGAGGGCCCTTATGGTAGGATCAGGATTCGAACCTAGACATTTTAGAATCTGCTTCCAGCACCAGGCAATGCTGCCCCTCAGGCAGGGAAGGAGTCACGGAGGCATGTAGGACTTAGATATTTGACACATATTCTCAGAGCAATTGTGAGCCACAGAGAAATTGTAGATATATGGTTTATCTTTCTAAAATGGGGAGCTTGTGTGAAGCTATGAACCAGAAACATGCGTGCTATAATCCTAAAACCATGTAGGCCTTTCACACATTAATAAGGAAATAAAACACAAAGTAATGGATTAGAATGCATTTCAACTTCTCAAATAAAATCCCACAGAATTTCTCCATCTCCACAAACGAGAGATGAATCCTGCTTACCGTCACTGACATAATTCTGTGTTTGTGTTGAGCTCCTCCTAATTGTCATCAATTATGATTCATTTACTTTTAGGTGTCTTGCTTGTCATAATATTATCATTTCTAAGTCTTTCCCTTTGCAGGCTGTGAGAATCTGTTGTGACATCTCAATAAAGCCAGATTCAATCAAGGTGTGAATGAATTGTTAATCTTGTTACAGATAGAAGGTACCATATGTCAGTATGTAAGGGATGTTTCCCTCTTTGTTAGGAACAATGTTAGTGAAAGAAAACAAAAGAAGTTTCAAACATAGCTGGTTCAGCTCACCCAGTTGCCAATTATATTGTAGCCAGCCATTCTCTGCAGCTGATACTCCAATTTCTGGGAGTAATATCCACGTTTATTTGTGTAAAATCATTCTTTGAAAACGAAAGATGTTGCATTTACATAGCAAAACCTGAAGCTACATTTTCCCCTTGACTTTGACCATGGAGGTAGGCTTGCCTTTCTAGATGCCTTCCTGAGGAACATCTTCATCCTACAAGTCAGTTGATCAAATGATTTGTATGCTATGAAGTTGTTTTTTTGGTTTTTTTTTTAAACTATGGCTGTTGTTGTTCGGTACTATTGAGTCAGAACCAACTTGCAACTCACCCTCCAGTGGGTTTTCAGAGGTAAACTGCACAGGAGGAGATTGTCCATCTTGCTCTGAGAGTAGCTGGTAGATAAAAACCATTATGTCATCAGGCTAAATTCCAGCTCCAGACTGTGTTGTTGTTGTTGTTGTTATGTGCCATCGAGTTGCAGGCAACTCATAGCAACCCTGTGAAGGAGAGTCCTCAAAGTTTGGCTGTCTTTCATTCTCTCTCCAGGTTCACAGGGTTTCTGGAGGCAAGTTATTATGGAAGTGGATGCCACTCCTCCTTCCAAGCTTGTTTTAATCAGGGAGCTCCATCCCACTCTCTGTCTGCATTGGGTTATCAGCCATTAACTATTTGACACATCAGTGTCACAGTATTCAGCCCCACAGCAACCATAAGTTACCGCTGTACGACAACTTGTACACCAGGGCTATATGACCTAGAGGAATGTCTGAACAAAAACAATGAAAGACTGGCCTGAGGGCCGCGGATTAAAAGTCACCCACCTTCGGCTTGGCAGCATCGCCTTCTGTCCACTGGGCCAACTGATCAGAGAGAGAGAGAGCTCCAAACTATTCATGAAAAATATATCTGAGCCATTCACTGCACACACGTTTCTCTCAGTGGTAGAGTTCAACATATTCTTTCCTGATAAGGTAGCCTATGTGGGTGCTAAGGCTCTGGGGACTGTGTGTGTGCTTTCTAAGGGAAGCTGCCCATGCTCAGAGGTCCAGAGAACTCAAGGACCAACAATGTTTAAATTGCCATTAGGTGCCATTGGGTTGACTATGACTCATACTGACCCTGGGAACAACAGATCAGAACTTTGTGCTATTCTGCACCATCCTCCCGGTCTCTGAATCAATCAAGTTCACTGTTATAATCACTGTATCAACCCATCTTGTTAAGAGTAGCTCATAATCCACACATTTTTTTTTCCTGCCCTCGCAGAGCCTTCTTCACCTCCTCTACTTTCCCCAATTCCTAACCCAGTCAAAATGAGCTTCTGCCTTGTTCCATTTCTTCAGGGCCTCACTAAGTGACTAGCTTGTTAGTTCAAAATAGTGCTAATGACTAATAATAGTTCTCCCCCAATGTTAGTGCCACTGCTACTACGAATCAGTTCAGGGGGGTCAAAAGAGCTTGAATTTTTCGAATCAAACACATTTAGGTTCAAAGCCTAGCCTTTCAAAGAGATTTCTACCCAGATGTCATAGGCAGATGTAATTTGTTGGGGATTATATTGTCATTTCTAAAATAGAGACAAGGAGCTTTGATGGTGCTTTGGTTAAAGCACTCAGTTGCTAACCTAAAGGTCAGTAGTTCAATCCCACAAAACCCCAGGAAGAAAGAGGAGGCAAGCTACTTCCATAGAGATATTTATACCCTTGGAAATCCTGTAGCTCAGCTCTGCTCCGCCCTCCAGGGTCACTAGGAGTTGGAAGCCACTCAGTGGGAGTGGGATTTGGCTTTTAAATATAGGGATTGCTATGGCATGGGCTTTTATGAGGACTGAAGGGAATACATATGTTACGCAATGGTGGTAGAGTTTGTATCAAGTTGTATCACTGACAGAAGGGTGTGTGTGTCATATACACCGAGGGATCCTCAGAAGAAAACAAGCAGTCTTCTTCTATTATGATTTATACCCTCAGAAACTTGAGGAAGGGTCACAATGAATCAAAACCAACTCTATAGTAGTGAGTTTAAGTTTGTACCCTTTTTGTTTTGAAGCAAATGAGGATAGAAATTGGTCTACACTTTGGCAACTGGGGAGAAGCCAGATCGAGCACTGTGGGCTCACTGGGCCCTCACCATGATGTCCTGGAGACCGTGGATTCCATTCCTCCCCTCCCTCCTACTCTGCTTCCATGTCTCCTTTCTTTCTTTCTGTTTAGCCTTCTTATCCTAATGACTCATCGGACGCCTGCTGGTTTCAAAACACAGTGCTGCCCATTCTGTACTCACCAGCACAAGAGCACTGGAGGTACATAAGGAAGGTGGGTGGGAAGCACCATGCCTGGTTGAGTGCCATGGAGAACAATGACCTTCCTGCCCTGCCCCTCTAAAATTTGTTGTGAGCTTGTTTCCCAATAGTCATTAGAGACACAAAGGAAGTGGTGATAAGCTTCATGATTCATTCAAAGACCAAGGTTAATTTTTATTTATTCCCAGGTCATCACAAACAGAGGCAGATGGCGGTGGCATTTCCTTCTTGCCGGGAGCTCAGATATTATCTGGATGGATTTCAGCAGGCTTTGTATCCATTCCCTTTCAGCTCGGGCAGCTTTCCTGGAGAGAGCCCCAGCCACCAACACTGCAGGCTGATTTCATTGAGCTACAATGACTTGTGGCAAGCAATCGAGGTCACTTGGCCCTGATTGGAGGGAAGCCAGAGTCGTCAAGGAGAAAGACAGCATTGGCTATCCTTCAGCGTTCCTTCCTTCAGAGGATTTCATTGTGGTGACCCATTTAGGATGTAGCTTGCTTCTCTGTAGTTATCAATTTATTGAAAAGTCACTTTCAATATTTTGTTGGTATCAAGTGACATTGGGATTTAAGACAATGGATTTATGAAATCTCCTTACACGGCACTATAGGAATGACCACCAAGGGTCATGCCTATGGTTAATCCAATTGGCTTTTTGCTGCAGAGTATAACTGAAATATGAGTATAATTCACAATTTTTACTTCTTGAGCTTGGATCCAAGTGATGAGAGCATTCGTATATTCACAGAAGAAAAGTGAGACAGACAGGGCATGGTTAGCTCATTTGTGGCCAATTGGTAAATGCCCCCCAAGTACCTAGCTTGCACCTTTAGACCCTTAACAAACAGAACGATACAAGGAGATAGATAAACACAACAAGATCAGATGTTTTTTCTTTCTTTCCCCCTGCTCCAACAACAGCACTCAATCAGCCACTAAATTGGAGGATTGGTGGACCTAAAATAAAAGCATAGCTTCCGTCTTGCTTTCTCACGCAGAACTTGGTTGTTCCTATGGGGAACTAGGTCTGCACATCAGACACATACCCAGCATGATGCAGGACTCAGGAATAAACTAGGTAATACCAAAGCCCCCTTAGCATTTGGATGCAACAATCCCCTCCATAGTGAACTTGGCTCAACCAATGGTTGACAACTTCTCAGCAGTCACGTCTTTTCTACAGAGATGAATAAATAACAAAGGAATGAGAAGACTTGAAAGTTATCATGCCAATATTGTAGCCTCCTGCAGATGGAACTAAAGTCACAAATCCAGGAAAAGAAATATAAGCAATACATCTTTCTCCCCTACTAGTAATTTCGGGGAGCTCTGATGGCCTCCACCTTTCCAAACAAGATGTTTGACTCTAAGGAATAGTCTCCCCTAGCAATATGCTCAAAGTATGTGTGACGAAATGTTATCAAGGTTGAGGGACAGTAAAAGAAAGAAAGAACCTCAATCAGATGGATCGACACAGGACCAATGGGCTTAAATAATCAGAGCTTGTGAGGATGGCAGAGGATAGGACAGGGTTCAGATCTGTGTGTTCAGATGTGTGTCTCTGACACACCTACCCCCATTACCCCAGTCACTGTGTCAGTTCATCTCTTCCAGGATCTTCCTCTTCTGCCCTGTCCCTCCACCTTTCCAAACAGGATGTCCTTCAAGGACTGGTCCCTCCTGGTCACATGCCCAAAGTATGTGAGATGGAGCTTCAAAATCTTAGCCTCCAAAGAGAAACTTGCTTTCACCCTCTCCAAGACAGACCTGTTTGTTCCCTTGGTGGTCCATGGTATGTTCAATATTTTTCTCCAGCACAACTGGAAAGACACTGATTCATCTGTCATCCTTTCTCATTATCCAACTCTCTGATGCATACCAATTGCCAAGACCATGGCCTTGCTCAGCTACACCTTAGTCTCTAGACTGACAGCATTGCTCCTCAGTACTCTAGAGAGATCCCTCACTGCAGATTTTACCAGTGAAATTCGTCTTTTGACTTCCTGACTGCTTGTGCAGAGTGTTTCTTGTGAAGCCAAGCAAGATGAAATTGTTAACAACCTCAATCTCTTCTCCAACTATTATGGTGCTGGCAATTGGCCCAGTGGTGAAAATCTTTGTCTTCTTGATGTTGAACTTCAATCCATCTTGAAGACTACAGTCCTTGATTTTCTACAGCAAGCGCTTCAGGTCCTCCTCAGTTTTAGCAAGCAAGGTTGTGTCATCTGCATATTGCAGGTTGTTAATAAGTCTTCCTCCAGTCCTGATGCCACATTTCTCCTCATTAAGCCGTCCTGAATGATCTGTTCCATACATAGATTGAAAAGTTAGGAAGACAGGATGTATCCCTGACATATTCCTTTCCTGATTTTGAAACATGCAGTATTTCCTTGCTCTGTTCTGAAGACTGCTTCCTCGTCTAAGTTTTGTATGAATACAATCAAGTATCCTGGGATTTCTATTCTCTTTAAGGTTAAGCTACGATTTGTAGTGATCCACACAGTCAAATGCCTTTGCATAGTAAATGAAACACGGATTCATTCCTCTGGTACTCTTTGATTTTTCAAGATCCATCTGACATTGGCAACAATGTCTGTAGTGCCATAGCCTCTTCTAAACCCAGCTTGTATTTCTGGTATTTCTCTATTGATATACTGTTTCAGTCAATTTTAGGTAATCTTCAGCAGGATTTTGCTTGTGTGTAATATTAGTGATGTTGCTGTATAATTTCCACAATCTGTTGGCTCACTTTTTTTTGGAATAGGAATAAATATGGGTCTGTTCCAGTCCATTGGTTAGGTAGTTGTCCTCCAGATTTTTTGGCACAACCTGGTAAGCATATCCAGGGCAACATCTGTTTGTTGAAATATATCAATTGGCATTCCACCAATTCCTGGAGCAGTGTTTATTGCTGATTCTTTCCGTGTAGCCTGAACTTTTTCCTTCATCTCCATTGACTTTTGGTCATATGTAGTTTCATGAAATTCTTCTGTGCCAGCCAATATTTTTTGGTACAGTGACTCTGTTCTCTTCTTTTAGTGCTTCTTGGATCATTCAATATTCTGCCCAAACTATTCTTAACTATTGCAACTCAAGGCTTGAATTTGTTCTTTAGTTCTTTCAGCTTAAGAAATGCTGAGTGAGTTCAGCCTTTTTGATTTTCCAACTCCAACTCTTTTCACATTTCATTTTAACACTTTGTTTTGTCCTCTCGCACTGCTCCTTTCAGCTCCCATTCAGCTCCTTTATTTCCTGGTTTCTTCTCTTGGCTTTGGCTTCTTGGCACTCTAGTTCAACATTTATAGTCTCTTCTGACATCCATCTCCTTTTCTTCCTTTTCTGACTTTGAAATGACCTTTTGCATTCTTTGTGGATATTCTCGATGTCCTCCCCCAGTTCATTTAGTCTTCGTTCATTAGTGTTTAAGGCCTCAAATCTGTTCCTGAGATGGTTTTGAAATTCAAATGGGATAGACTCAGGTGAAATAGATTCAAGATCAAATTTCGGTTCTTGTGAATTTTATTTAATCTTCTTTAGCTTTAGTTTGAACTTGCATAAGAGTAGTTAGTGGTCTGTTCCACAATTAGCCCCTGGCCTAGTTTTCAT
>NW_006399905.1:5983769-6007371 GCF_000299155.1 Elephantulus edwardii | reverse complement strand
TCAAGGATTCTGAATCTTCATCTGACATACTTTGAGCATCTTGCAAGGAGGGACTGGTCCTTGGAGAGGGACATGATGTTTTGGAGAGTGGAGGGACGGCACAGGAGAGGAAGACCCTTGATGAAATGGATCGATTCTGTGAATGGAGTGGTGGGAATGAGTGTGTTTGAGATGGCAAGGTTGGCACAGGATAGAACGGTGTTTAGGGCTCTTGTACATAGGGTCACTATGAGTCGCAAGTGACTCAATGGCACACAACAATAACAACAACACAGTCCAAATTCCATGTACCAGCCTTAGGGATGGATTTTTGTCTGAGACAATACTGGGGGGAAAATCCTTGTCTCTGAGCTGCTGTCCCAGTACTGTCTCTTGTGACTTATTGTCTCTGGATGAATTATGAATGCCGGGGACGTGAAAAATGCAAAATCTGGTAATTTAAATCCACCAAGAGCTCCTTGGGAGAAAGAAGGGAAATCTCCTCTTGTACAATTTGCAGCCCCTGAAAACCTGCTTAAGTGTCAGCTATAAGTGAGGTCCAACTTGACAGCAATGAAATTGAGTTTCTTAGTAGTAGTTTCAGAAGATAAAGCTAGAGCAGAGAAGACAATAGGAAGGACTAGTCATGGTTCCAAGGGTTGTGGGTAAAAATAAAACAAGAAATGATAATAAAGTGGTATTTTTAAATAGGATAGTAAGAGGGAGTCTCAGATAAGCTAATGTTTAAATAAATTAATTTCATTTTCTTAAATTTATTTGAATAATGAAGCAACCCAACATGCGTACACTTGGAGGAGAAAATGGGATCAAGAGAGACTTGGGCTTTGTTTGTTATGTATTAAAAACAAAAACAAAAACAAAACAAAACCAGGAGAAATAAGCACGCACTTATTAATGGAAAAGTTCCAGTAGAAAGAGAAAATTGATGATACCTTGTAGCAACATCCCTGAGAAGAAGAGAGGAACAGGAATCTTGTTCACAGAGGACGGTGGGCCTTTCTTAGGGGTGTGGGTAATTCATCCGCCACATGAAGAGAGAAGGCAGTCAATGAACATGGATGCTGAAGGATAAACACGCAGACGGACAGCTATTCATTTTTTCTAATTCCTTGCTTTGCGATCGAAGAATGAGAACAAAGAGGAAAATGTTCCAGGTTCCAAGGAAGAGAAGGATATACACAATGGTTGTCATAGAAAGCAAGTGAGTTACGTGAATTTCTTTGACTAGCTTCCATTTTCTCATGGAAGATGGGATTAATAGCAGAACTTATGCCCCAGAACTGTTGGGGTTGTTGTTGTTGTTGTCGTCGTTGTCAGAGAACTGTTGAGGTAATGATATTATATAATGTGTTTATCACAGAACCTGGCATTCTTTGACAATTTAATAGATGTTAATTTTTATTATTATTATTTTATTGAAGATAGTGAACTAGCTAGAGTATGAAGTTGAAGCTTTCAAGCATGACCCATTCTGGCTGGTGGACTCTACTGTTATCTACTCTAAAGTGATGTTCACTTCTTAGTTAATTCAGAGGATAGTTTATCACCCCTCACCGAGGGTAATCCTTCATTCACATTACCTAGATCACAAACTCAGGAGTTTTAGATATTCCATTTAATAAGTTTCTTTTCTTAAACAGATAAATTTTTCCTTGGAAAGAGATGTAATGCTTGAAAAGCTTCAAAAGAAAGAAAGATTCTCAATGAGATGGATTGACACAGTGACTGAAGCAATGGAATGTCAGGCATGACAAAGATGGCACAGGAAATGGCAGGGTTCAGATCTGTTGTTCATAGGGTATCTATGAGTCATACTCTACACTAAAAGACATCTAACAACAACAACACCACAACATATTCTATAGAGAGCTCTGGTGAGGTTCAGGGAGTTGCACTACTCACCTAAAGGTGGTAAACTTCTGGCAGTTCAAATCTAACATCACCTCTGCAGGAGAAAGCTGGTCAATCTCCTTTCATGCAATTTACAGTCTCTGAAAAAACAACTAACTTGAGGGACATTTTTTAGTCCATTCCAACTTGACAGCATCGAGTTTTAGTCAGATTCCGTGTTTTTATGAAATCCATAGACAGTTCCGTTGGCAAGTCTCTGGGGAGTTTTGGCACTAACCCAAAGCCCACACTGTCTCTGGCAGTTCAAATCCACCAATGGCTTCAAGGAAGAAAGATGGGTAATTTCCTTCTGTACAATTTACAGTCTCAGAAATCTGCTGTAGGATCAGCTATGAATCAGTTCTGACTCTACAGTAATGAATTTAGTTGAGTTGCACTGTGAAATTCATCAAGTCACCATCACAAGAACATGGCAACCACCCAAATATCCAACCACAATCAAATGGATTGAAAAATTATGGTACATCAAACAATGGAATACTACGCAGCATGCAGGAACAATGATTCTGTAAATCCCTACCTAACTCAGGAGGAAACTGGAAAACATTATGCTAACTGAACTAACTCAGTCCCATAGGACAAACACTGTATTAGACCGTTATTGTAGTGGAGCTCTGATAGCCTAGTGGCAAGAAGCTGTACTGCAATCCCAGAGGTGCATGGTTCGAATGCACCAGATGCTCTGTTGGAGAAGGAGGGGCAATCTCCTCCTATACCAGTTAGATCCGATTTGATGACACACACACACACACACACACACACACACACATACACACACACGCAAATAAGAAATAAATAAATAGACCATTATTGTAGAATGTGTGTGAGGACCCAAGGGGGAGAGGGGGAAGCTGAAGGATGAGGACGGGGGGAAGCGGCAGGAAAGGAAGTCCCACAATTTGATGCGTGGAGGGTGGGGTGGCTAAAGGAAATGGGAAAGATCTTGTGCGAAAAGCAATGTATAAGAATTTTATAAGAAAACCAGTGTAAAATACAAATTTTATGCAAAATAAAGGAGTTCCTTTCTAGCTCTGACTGACATTTCCTTGACTATCAGCTTCAGGAACAGGAACTAATCTTGACTTAACCTTAACAGAGCTCTTCAAAGGCAGAAACCTGATTCTGAATACTCAAATCATAAAGATGGGAATGAGGAAATTGTTGTTGTTGTTAGATGCCATCAACTCTAGAATGATTCATCGCTACCTCGTGAACAACAGATCCGAACACTATCCTATCCTGTGCCATCCTCACCATCTCTGACATACTTGAGTCCAGTGCTGCAGTCACTATGTTGATCTCTCTAGTTGAGGGTCTTTCTCTCTTTCATCAACCCTTCACCTTTTCAAACATGATGTTCCTCTCCAAAGAATAGCCTCTCCTAACAACATGCCCAAAGTATGTGAGATGAAGCTTCATCAACTTTGCCTCCAAGGAGCATTCTGGCTGCACATTCTCCAAGGGAGAATGAGGAAGTAGCTAATCATCAATATTGTCAAGGAAGATACTGATAGTCCCTGTCAGGTGAGCATCCTTAATCTTTTTCCTGCCTCTCTGGTATACTGTAAGGTTCAAATGTAGTGATACCCATAAAATATCTCATGCAATGCTGACACTCAGTGTACGTCAATAAATAATTTATGTAATTAGTTTATTTTTGTTGTTTTGTGATGTCAAGTTGCTTGCTACTCATAGCGACCCTATGTACAACAGCCCTGAAACTTGCTCTATCCTGTGTCAACCTTATTGTCTCTGACACACCTACTGTCATTACCCTAGTCACCCATCTCATCAAAGGTTTTCCTCTCTTGCTCTGTCCCTCCACCCTTCCAAGCATGATGTCTGTCCCTCTCCAAAGACTGGTTCCTCCTTGACACATGCCCAAAGTATGTCAGACAAAGCCTCAGAATCCTCGCCTCCAAGGAACAACCTGGTTTCACCCTCTGTAGGATGAGCCTGTTTGTTCTCCTGGCAGTCCATGGTATATTCAATACTCTTCTCCAGCACCACAGCTCATTAGTTTATCAATCCAAAATATCTAGAGCACATTTTATCATCTCCTTGTCTCATTCCAACACCACAAATAAAAAAATATTTTCCACCACCAGACATCTAGTGATTTTCTGATGCTGCTAGGAATAATATTTGGAACTCATGGAACAGAACTGTTATGAAGATTAAGTGATTTACACAAGAGATGTGGACAATAACGGTAAATGCTATTACATCCACAATCCTGTATTATCAGTCATTACAAACATTTATCTATAAACAGATAAATAGGCAGGCAAGCAAGGCAAACAGATATGGGCAGCTGAAAGCAACCACACCCTCAATCGTGTATATGATAGTCAAGATAGAGATAGTATGTCTACACTGCTATTTGTATGTGATGTAAACATAGCCATGTACATAGTAGAGCCAATAGGGGGCAATGTAAGGTAAACTTCTTAGAAACAAACTCCCTGAAGGAATGATTTGCTGGTTTTCAGGCCACAGCCTCTGAGGACATCAAAGTCAATTGACATAACTGTTCACAAAGGCCATCCAATTTTGATGAGCACTGACCAAGGTCTTAAAAGATTTTGAGCAATCACCCAAGGCACCAGTATGGGTTTTTCCTGGTGCAAGTATGGGTTTACCCATACTTCCAAAAAGAAGAAGAACAAAAAGCAAAGACTCATAGTAACAATTAGATATAAGAATAATGGACTACATTATTGAACCTCAGACTCTAGACCAGAAGAATTAAATGGTGCCTGGATACCAGTGCTGATTAATATTTATGGATCACAGTAGAAGGTCCTAGACAGAATGAGAGGGGGAAAAAATATGGAAGAAAAGTTAAAATCATAAAAATTACCAAGCTTTCTGCTCTGAAGGAGACTGATGGACCTCTTTAAGGCTCAGCCCATATTCCTTAGGCAGCTTTCAAACCTGGAACTGAATTCACTCCTGTGGTTCAAATTTTAATCACACAATGGACAGACTGAGAAGGTGAACAATAACACGAGGAGATACTCATTCCTTAGAACAATCAACCACAGGCAATCAAAGGACAGCATTTCCTCAGAGACAAAGTTCAGAAGACAGGAAGGGGAGGACAGAGGGATTAATGGAAACAAAAATGGTCAGGAGGAAATGGGAAGAGTGAGGTTAAAATGCAGGCATTTTAATTAATGTCATAAAATAAGATGTGTATGAGTGATTGAGTAGAAATAAACTTTCGTTCAAATAGTGCTTTTCAAAGAAACAATAAAAATGAACAAATTAATGATTTAAATACGTAAAAAAAAAAATTGGAGGAAAAACCCACCCTGTGGCAAACAGTAATTCCTACACGGGCGTGTCTTACTTAACACCGTTTACATCAAATCTGTGGGTAAGTCAGCACAGCTAGCTATAAGGGTCAACAGTCCAAAGTTTGTCTTAGCATAGAGGGTATTTTCTGTGCATAAGAAACATTTAAAAAAATACTTTCAGATATGCTAAAATAGCTTTAGCATGATAATACCATTGTAATAATGATATTTTAATGTGTCTCAAAATAGCACCTTTGCTATTCTTAAATATTGTATGTACCTTAAAATTTTAATGTAATTGGCCTTAAACATATGCAACCAGATTTCTGCGCGAAAGGATATATACCATGCACGACTGTGTAAGAGTTATTGGATGTTTGTGGAGCTGGTTCTGATTCATAGTGGTAGACTGAGACTGCCTCATAGGGTTTCCTCGGCTGGAATTTTTATGGAAAATAGCTTTGGTACACTCTTGGCACCAGTAGCCAGGAAATTAAAAGGCGTATTGCTATGGGAAAGTCTGCTGTTAGGGACCTCTCCAAAGTACTGAAGAGCAATGGTGTCTCTCTGGAGACTAAGGTGCATCTGATACAGGCCATGGTCTTCGCAATCACTTGTTATGCATCAGAGAGTTGGACAATGACCAAGGAGGATAGAAGAAGAATTGATACCTTTGAGCTGTGGTGCTGGAGAAGAGTATCGAGAATACCATGGGCTGCTAGGAAAACAAACAGATTTGTCCTGGAAAGGTTTAACCAGGTGGCTCCTTGGAGGTAAGGATTCTGAGGCTCCGTCTAACACACTTTGGACATCTTGTGAGAAGATACTGGTCCTTGGAGAGGACATCATGCTTGGGAGGGTGGAGGGACAGCGCAGGAGGGGAAGGCCCTCTACGAGGTGGATTGATTCAATGACTGGGATAATCAGGATGGGAGTGTCAGAGACAGTGCGATTGGCATAGGACAGAGCAGAGTTTAAGGCTGTTGTACATAGGGTCGCTATGAGTCGCAAGCGACTCAACAGCACATAACAACAACAACAACAGCTTTGGAGGCCTAGTGGCAAGAAGTTGATGTCAACCCAAAGACACACACAAGGGTTTCAAATACCCCAGCTATTCCTCAGGAGAAAGATGGACAATTTCTTCTGCAGTGGTTTACAGCCTCAGAAAACCCACTGAGAGGTCAGCTAAGGAGTCCATTCCAACCCAGTGGCACAAAACAATAATCATCTTTATGGAAATAGATCGACAGAACTTTCCTTTCAGAGCCACTGGAGGATTCAAACCACCAACATTTGTGTTAGCAGGTGAGCACTTAACAATTGCATTGCAAGGCATTGACATGGTGTTAGGTAGGCACTATTAGTAGTAGCAATTGTAATTTTCTTTGTATTCTGTACTTGATGTCCCTCTCTGTTGCTATTTACAGAGCAGAAATCTAGACTTCTTATGTGAAGTTTGGGAAGTGAAAACTGGCACATGGTAAAGCTAGATATCAGCATTTACAAGATAGGAACCCCTATCACTGTTACATCTAGTCCAAGATATCTTTTTGACAACATATCCTCACCACAGCCCTGCCGTGTTACATCTATATTCACACTCGAGTCTTTCCCTATATCCATTCATCATTTCAGATCCATTGTTCATAGGTTCGCTATGATTCATAGTCAACTGGACGGCATCTAACAACAACAAAAACAAAGGGAGATGACGAAGATATGAGAAACAGATACTGAGGCTTTATCTAAAGGGAGCCTTTAAATGATTGCATTGGATTAACTTTGCTAGACTGGACTAATTGTTGTTGTTATTTCCCCCTCTCTAGTCAGTGCCCACAAAGATGATCTAATTGAATAACAGGATAAGGATGAGGCCCCATATTCCTTAAACACTGAATTGTCAGTGGAGGACTTTGTGGCCTGGTGAGCACTGGGGTGAGCACGTGGCTTTTAGCATTTAACATGATTCATGAACCAGATGAATTTGGCTCATGTCTCCCCAAGTAAGTGGCATTTTACCAAGTCCATCAATTATCCAACATTTTGGTAATAGCACAGGACTTTCAATCATGGACCATGTACAGAACAGAAAATAAGGAGTGAAAGTTCTAGAGCCTTATGTGGCTAATCTATAGCTATATATCCAGTAGAGTTAATGAGAACATGGTCAGCAATTGTCACACTCAGAACAAAGGGACCCCTGGCATACTTCCCTTTTCTCTGGAAAACGACTTGTTCAGGACGCACATCAGACACAGTTTTAGGTAAGTTAGCACACCTTTGGTATCACTAAGTATTCCTTTTCCTGTGGCCTGTTGCCTTGCGAAAAGGAGGCCCAGGTTTTCTCACTGAATTAATGAGTCTCTTATTGTAACCAGGCAGTTCTTTCTTTCTCCCAGAATTCAGTCCCTTGCACCCTATTATACTCTGATTCTGTTGCTCAGTTTGTGGTCTAGGACTTTGATCCCCTGCTGATTTGCCTTCTAAGAACTTCCAAAAACTGCTGTCTCTTGATCTTCTTGTTTATATTCCCTATGGCCAGACTATGTCTTCTTGTGAGGGCCTTGTGACCTTCTGAAGGACCAACATGCACATTTGTCCTTAACTGGGACAAGGAATTGGCAAGACCTTGGAAATGGTATCCAATCCAACTCACCTATGTCTGTCCACGTGCCCCTGTCATTCATGAACCGAGTTTGCCTCATACTTAGGAACTGTGCTGGGTGCTGGCAGGACAAGCGAGGCTAAGAAAAGCCAACCCCTGCCCCTCACCTCACAACTTCTGGTCCCACTCACAGAGGAAGGGGCAGGTTCTGAACCTCTCCCACCTGATCCACACACTGCCTTGATGACTCTAAAAACAGAGCATGAATAGTGTCCTGAAAATAGAATGGTTATTTTTATCATTTCAACAAGAAGAAATTCATCTTTAGTCAAGCACAGGCTACTTCTTTGGTTTGATCATAACAACTCAGCAAACTTGCATTCCGTTTTCCTTGTTACCTCCACAGGGAAGCCTTCCCAGTATTCATTCATCCTTGTGGGCACCTAAGCACCGACAGCACATTTTCAGTACCTCAAAGGCACACTTCTCATATAAACTATAACTGTATGTTGGCATCTCTGTTTGAAAGATGATATCTTACACAGTCTTGCAACTCAGGTATTTTGTGTGGCATCTAAGTAAAAAAAAAGGGGGGGTATTAAATATCAGGATCGAAACCCAAGACTCCCCAAAGGTGAAGTTTTTACAACTTCAACCCAAACACATTTACAATGAATAAGGATGACAGAAGAAAAAAATAACTGATACCTCTGAGCTATGGTGTAGGAGAAAAGCACTGAACACCCATGGATGACCAACAGAACAAATAAATATGTCTTGAAGAGGGTGCAGCCGGAGTGCTCTCTGGAGGCAAGAATGATGAGGCTTCACCTCACATACTTCAGGCATGTTGCTGGGAGGGGCTATTCCTTGGAGAGAGACATGATGCTTGAAAGGGTGGAGGGTCAGCAAAGGAGAGGAAGACCCTCAACCAGGTGGATTGACATGATGACTGCTGTAATGGGCTATTGTGTGTCAGGAAGTGTGAAGTCGGCATAGGATAAGACAGGGTTCAGATCCATTGTTCATAAGGTTGCTATGAGTAGCGATGGACTCGATGGGACTTACCTCCAACAACCTGAACACATTGCCTCTCTGGCATCTTTCCTTTAAAAGCTCACCAGTAAACTAGCTTCTCTCAGGTTCCCATGACTGTGGACCTTTCTCAGATGAAAACGGTCCTCGTGGATTTCCTACACCCGCAGGGAGTGGTTGTACCCACAGGGAGAAACCCACGTAGTCATACTTAGAGGAAGATCCACCCACAGAATGGCAACGTGGGGGGGACCACCTCATCTACGATCCTGTAGAAGCTAAAGCATATGGTTGCTTAAACCGAGGAATTCCCTTTGGCTTATTACACTCATTACTTCCTGTCAGTTAGAGTTCACCTGCTTCAATTTTGCTAGAATGTGTGAATTGCATATTTCATATATGACTTAGCAGGAGCCCACCCTGAGTTAATTTTTCTCACAGAATGACAGTTGTAGGGAAGTCAGGAGGTCTTATTTGAACTTATAAATTATCATTTTTTTCTCAACAGAATGCCATATAGGCTGCTAATTAATAAATGTTTATAGTTATTTTCTGTGCAGGAACATACCTATTTCAGGGCAGAGCTGTAAATTCAATTGTAGGTGATGCATAAACATACATCACGTGAACACATACTTTCTCCTCTTGCTCCTCCCTCTTTTTTCTTCATGTAATTCTTTTTTTGTTGTTTTTTTTTTCTTTTTTTATTTTTTTTTCTTCATGTAATTCTTGATTTTCAACTATGACTCCACCTTGGTGAGTCGTGCTTTCCTCATGTGTAAAATGGAGTCATCAGGATATCGGCAGTTGTACGGATTACAGAGACACACAGAGTCTGGGAACAGATGTTGATGTTGTGCTTTTTCCTTTTAAAAACATTCAGTACAGGGTTCCTCACAGTGAGGAAATTTTGTGTTAAAAGCCTTAGGCTTGAGGCGAGCTCTGGTGGCCTAGCTGCCCACCCCAAGGTGAGTGCTTGGCATCACCAACTGTTCCTCCAGAAAAAGATGGACAATCTCATCCCATGCAATTAGCAGTCTCTGAAAGGTCAACTCGGAGTTGGTTGTCAATTCTGACTCCATGCAATGAGGAAAGAATGCATATAGAAATCAGTCTTCAGGGTTGTTGTTGTTGTTAAGTGCTGCCAAGTCGTAGACACCTTGTAGCAACCCTATGAACGAAAGACCTGAACACCTGTATAACTTTCATTGTTTCTTCAAGTTCATAGAGTTTCCAGAGGCAAGCTATTTCAGAAGTGGATGCCACTCCTCCTCCCAAACTTGTTTTAATCGGAGAGCTCCACCAAACACTGTCCACCATGGATGACTGTTATCACATTTGCCACCTCAGTGTCACAGTGTTTAGCATCACAGCAATCACGAGTTACTTCTATATAGCAAATGGACAGACCAGTGCTAAATCACTTAGAGGAACGTTTGACCAAAAACAATTAAAAGGGCTGCAGGTTAAAATCACCCACCTTTGGCTTTCTCTATGACTCACAGCAATTCAGGAATACCAGATCTAACCCTTGCCCCATTCTACACCATCCCCATAATCCTAGACACACTGGAGTCCACAGTCACCATATCAATCCATTGTGTGGAGGATCTTCTCTCCTCTGACCTTCCACTTCTCTCAGCATGATGCCATTTCCCAAGGATTGGAACCTTAACAATTTTTACAGGCCATTAATGACTATGAACAGAAGATCTTTGTAGAATCCAGCTCCTCCACTCATCTTGCTGAACTGGAAAGCGAGTCTTTAGGGTAGAGACCTGAATGTCCATAGGGAAGATGAACGGCTCTAATGTCAGCCCCTTCTCTGGTGGCCAATTCATGTTCTCAGTGTCTCTCCTCTTCCCGGTGTGTTTCATCTGGAAAGCTGTTTAGGGTAGGGAGTCTTGATCCAGCATTTGCCTTATTCCGGCTCCAGCCTGTGTGTCTCTGTTTTCAGACTGCACCAGCTTCAACAAACTAAGACAGGGCTGGGCACATGTGCAGATTTTCCATGAAGAACTCACTCACAGAAAAGCAAGTAGGGGGTCTTAACGGAAGGTTTTGTGGAGAAAATTGCCCTGTTCTCAGGAACAACCACGCCAAAACCAAACAATATACGAAAATGTGAAAATAAGCATCAGACACTCGTGTTCTCCATAGTACGTGCTTGGCAGCCACACAACTGTAATTGTTTCCTTTCTTGCGATGTTGTGCCCAGTCTGCTGGTTCATTTTAAGGAGCAACGCAAATTCCTTTCCTTGTCTTATGTCCAACTATTTAATTATCATATTTTGTTATATGAGCAGACCCTTGGGCCTATACCATCCAGTCCAAGTAGCTTATCAACACATTTCTTGCTCTAAAATACAACATTCGCTGTACACTAAACATTCCCCACTGGGACAGCTGGGTCTCCACATGCAAAGGAAGTTGGGCTCATACCTCTCAATGTATCTGAGAGGGAATTAAAAATGGTCCAATGACCTAAATATAAAAATAAAAACAGAACTCTGGGAAAAAAAGTGACACAAGCATAATGCTTTGAGACCTAGTTTTTATAATAGATCTCTAGATATGACACCAAAGCACAAGAAATAAAATTAAAAATAAACTGGACTTCACCAAAATGAAAGATTTTGTGCATCAAAGGATTTGACAAAGTAAAACTTACAGAGCAAGAGAAAAACATTTAGGAATGAAATAATTTGCTCTAAAACATATAAAGCAAAAGGAAGAAATAATAGAGTGAACAGAGCAGGACATTTCAAAGGGCAACTGCAGAAGATAAAGTGAAGTATTGTAACAAAATGTGCAAAGTTCTGGAGTTAGAGCCCAAAGGGAAGAATATGCTTGGTCTTTTTCTAGTTGAAAGAACTCAGGAAAATCTTCAAGCCGCAGTTTGCAACATTGAAGGCTTCTATGGACAAAACACTGAGTGCAAGAAGCATCAGAAGAAGTTGGAAGGAATACATAATCAATGTACCAAACAGAACTGACCAATGTTGAACCAATTCAGGAAGTAGCATATGATCAAGAATCAATGGCACTAAGGGAGAAGTTCAGGCTACATGGAAAGAATTAGTAAATACTACTACTACTACTACTACTACTACTACTACTACTACTACTACTACTACTAAATATTCAGGAATTGACAGGACACAAATTGAGGTGTTTAAGCAGACAGATGCAGCCCTGGACTTTATCACTCATATTTGCCAAGAAATTTGAAAGGGGTACCCGGTGAACCTGCTAGGCAAGATCCTTATTTATGCCTATTCCACAACAAAAAAAGATGATCCAACAGAACGTAGAAATTATCAAATAGTATCTTTAACAACTACCATCCAACTGTCAAGTACAAGGGTGGTTTGTGTGTTGCTGTGATGTATGAAGCCACATGCAAATGCAGATAACACAACATTGTTTATTGGAAACGTGGGGCCTTGAGCATTTACTGAGGAAAAACAAAGACTACAGCCTTCAGTATGGATTATGCCTCAGTATAAAGAAAACAAAAATTCCTACAACTGAACGAATGAACAATCTTGTTATAAAGGAAGAAAGGATTGAAGTTGTCAAGGATTTAATCTTACTTGGATTCACAATCACCCTCCATGGAAGACATCAAAGGATCTATCACACTGAGCAAATTTGTTGCCAGAACGCTTTAAAGTGCTCGAAAACAAGGATATCACTTGAAAGACCTTGGTGTCTTGGTATTTTCATTTGTTCCATACACATGTCACAGTCAAACATAATAAGCAAGAAAAATCAAAGAAGAATTGATAACTTTGAACTTTGGTGTCAGTGAAGAACATGGAATATACCATGGGCAGTCAAAATGAAATCTGCCTTGGACGAAGTGCATCAGGAGAGCTTCTTAGAGGTGAGGGTGGTGGATCTTCACCTGGCATATCCTTAATATGTCATAAGCAGGTACCAGTTTCTAGGAAAGGACATCATGCTGGGAAAGGTGGAAGGTCATTGAAGCAGAGGAAAACCCTTGACAAGAAGGATTAATACAGAGACTACAGCAATGGACTGAGCACAGCCGAGACTGTGAGGACAGTGGTAGGATGAGCAGAATTTTGCTCTGATGAACCTCTTGTCTGACGTACTATGATTCTGAGTCCGCTTGGGACTCCATAATTGTTATTGTTGTTATGTACCATCGAGTTGGAATTGACCCATAGCTGACCCTCTGGCGGGTGTTCAGAGGCAGTCAATCACACAGGAGGAGACTGCTCATCCTTCTCCCACAGAGCAGCTGGTGGCCTCGAATCACATACCTTTGGGATTGCAGCACATAATTACAGTATAAAATAATAAGACTGATATTAAAAATATATAAAGAATTCCTACAAATAAGGAACAAAAAGACAAACAACTTTATCTCAATATGGACAATGGGCTTGAAGAGATAGTTCTCCAGTGAAGATCTGATCAATAAGCACATACCAAGCTTCTCACTATCATTAATTGTTAAGGAAATGAAAATCAAAACCACAATAAGAAACTATTTTACATTCACTAGGAAGGCAATTATCTGAAAAGCAGAAACAACAAGTGTTGGCAAAGATGTGGAGGAAATTAGAGCCTTCTTCCTTTTCCAGTGGGAATGTGAAATGGTGCAAGGCAAGGGCTGTGGGAAACAGTTTGGAAATTCCTCAGAAAGTTAAGCATATTATCATATTGCCCTGCAATTCCACCGCTAGGTATACATCCAAAAAACTTGAATAACTGAGGCTCAAACCAATAAGGTAAACACCAGTGTTCATTGCAACATTATTCACAATAGGCTAAAGGTAGGAACAACCCAAGTGTCCATCAACAGATGAATAAGCAAAATTGAATATGTGTATATAATGGACTAATACTTGGTAATAAATATAAACAAAGTTCTGACACATACTCTCCAACAAGGATGAACCTTGAAAAAGTGTATCATCCCATTTACATGAAATATCTAGAATGGGCAAATGCCTAGTGACCAACCTTTATCATGGTGACCGGGGCTTGAAGAAAGAGGAGAATGGAGAGTTATTTGTCAGGGTACAAGATTCTGTTTGAGATGATGAGAAGAAAAAAAAAATGTAAATGGGTAAATGTGATAGTTGTGCAAAGTGGTAAATGTCATGAATGCCACTGAATTGTTCCTTTAAAGATAGTTAAAGTGACAACTTTTTAAAGTGTATACATTTTACCATACTAAAATGAGTAATTTAAAAATTCCCAGCTGATTCCCTATGTTGTTGTTGTTGTTGTTATGTGTCATCAAGTCGCTTGTGACTCATAGCAACCCTATGTACAATAGCCCTGAAAACCTGCTCTATCCTGTGCCAACATTATTGTCTCTGACCCATCTATTCTCATTACCCCGTCACTGAATCAATCCATCTCATCAATGGTCTTCCTCTCTTTCTCTGTTCCTCCACCCTTCCAAGCATTATGTCCCTCTGAAAAGCAGGTCTAATCTTCCCGTTTTGGCAGTGTGTGGAACAGACAGTCTCTGTCAAAAGTAGAATGCTGAACAAGAGTTGGCAGTGTTTGTGTGATAAAACAAAGACCACCCTTTGCCACCTAAAAGGAGCTCTGGTGGGATAGGGTGTGTTGAGTTGCTCTGCTAATTCAAAGTGTAGAAAGTTCTGGCACAGCTGCCAGGGAGAAAGATGGACAATCAGTCTTCCCTTGTTACAATTTACAACCTATGAGCCAAAGGATTTGATGGCTGTGAAGGTGCCTTTGAGCTGTGGGGCTGGAGAAGAGTTGTAAATATACCACGGACTGCCAGGAGAACAAACAGTTTCGTCCTAGAGAGGGGAAGCCAGCCTGCTCCATGGAGACAAGGATTCTGACATACTTTGGGCATGTTGCAAGAAGGGACCGGTCCCTGGAGAGGGACATTATGCTTGGAGGGATGGAGGGATGGAGAAAGAGAGGGAGACTATCGATGGGATTGATTGATACAGTGACTGGAGTAATGATGGTAGGTGTGTCAGAGACAGTAAAGTCGACACAGGATAGAGCAGGTTTCAGGGCTGTTGTACATAGGGTTGCTATGAATTGCAAGTGACTCAACGGCACATAACAACAACAACAACAAAAAGTATCTACTATCTCATTGCCATCTCTAGATTGTAGAATATGGACAGGGGACAAGGATTTGGGCCTCCGGTAGTTGCTGTTTTCTCTTCATTTCAAGAAACTGAAAAGTTTAATTTGACAAGACTACAGTATACAACCTAGTATATAAAACACCAAAATCCACTGCCTTTTAATGTCTCCTCCTTCGATTATGTGAGGTCCTGAACCTAGGAAAACAATCCATTTTCCTGGAGCAGCTGATGGATTCAAACTGCTAACCTTTCAGTTAGCAGCATAGTTTCTTAAGCACGACACCCCCAGGGCTCCTAACCCAGCCTGTCATGCATAGAAACTAACTCATAGCAGACCCTCAAGTGGGATTTTGGAAACTGTAAGTGGGGCAGGATGAGATTCCACATCCTTCTCCCCAGGGAGAGGTAGCAGATTAGAACCACTAGAGTCACTGTTTTTGGATTGACAACTCCCTGTGGATTATACCATCAAAGTTCCCTGTCTATGGTAGGTGTTAAATAAAAATTTATCACTGAAATTTTACATACATTTTCTAATTTCCCTCTAATCATCAACACTTTCACTCTCCACAATGCTGTTAAAGACTCTAAGAAACACAGGGCTAGGCGTGTGGTCAAGTTCCTTCTTGAGAGGTATCCTAACTTTGACATTCTGTGATCCAAGAAACCAACCTGGGGTTGACAGATGCAGAAAACCTGTATACATTCCGTTTTTGCAAAGTAACGCTCCCCCCTCCAGTTCTTTCCACTTAATGGCGCGCGGTAGTTCTCAACGGAATCTTCACAATTCTCTCTGGGAACTTTGAATACCTCCTGCAATTTAGTTAAGTAGCTTCTAGGTATTTTGGAGAAGCCTGCTATTCAAGTAAGGAAAATGGATCTCCACCCTTGGTACTGGTGACCTCAGGATGTCCATCAAGGAGCCCTGGTGGTGCAGTGGTTAAAGGATTGGCTGCTAAGCTTTGGTCAGCAGTTCAAATTCATCAACTGCTTTTTGGGAGAAAGCTGTGGCAATCTGCTTCCATAATAAACTTGGAAACCTTGTGAGTTGATATGAGTTGGAATTGACTCAATTGCAGTGACTTTTTGATCGTGTTCACTGGCTGATTTGTGCAGCCACGTGACTTGTAATTTCCCCAAACTACTGATGGAGCGACCATCAATACAGAAGCTCTCACCCCATTTGCTACCGCTCTGTTTACAGTTCCTTTATTTACATAACTAGAGATTCAACATCCTAACATGTTTTGCAAGCTGTCATGGCATGAGAAGCTAGTAATCTGCTATATTTTGCTTGCTAACATATTTTTGACATATTTTAGATTTTGATTATAAGATTGCATCTTTGCCTGCTACCATCTGTCTCTATTCAAAGGAACTGTGGCATTTACAAAAACAGTGGGGTGTAGTATTTCTTATATACTTGAACTCTACCAGAAACATGCTATTTTCAGTCTTAACCAATATGTTGTGCTTTCACACGTGAAGGCTGAAATGTTTGATATCTTGTGAGATCTGCCAGGGATAAGGAACACATCTTCACATCCAATTTGGCTGAGATGAGAAATATACTAATGAGGAGAAGAGAGTGATATGTAGCTTCTAAACAAACGTGATCTTTTGTGTGGTTTCTCCCCTCTTGACTCTACTTACCCTTTTCAACATGATTGTGATTTTCAGTGGGAATACATTCCTTGTTGGACTTTGTAACCTTCCCAGAATACAATGTTCCTGAAGTGTATTTTTCAGTGTGAAATAGTTCAGTCACCAACCCTTGGCACTAAGGCATTTTCCTATATGGCCTATTTTTCTCATTCTTACCCCTACTCATTAGAGGAAATCACCCTTAGTTTGACCCAAAGGATTACCTTGTTTTTGGTCTCTGCTGGCAACGCTAGGACTGTGAAACACAGAGAAACGTGACATTGTATTCAAACAATGTGTTGGGGGAAAGGCCAAAAAAACTGCACAAGCCTAACATGCATTTATTCAACACGGAGCTTAAATGAATTTATTATGCAACTGTATTACACCCCATAGGCCAAGAAGCTGTCAACTCTTGACATTTTCTTTTCTATGTTCTGAGTTGTGTGTAAATATATTTGTCATGGGAATATAGTGTATGCTTGGTTCAGTATATGCCCATTTCATCAGAAGGAAAGCTCTTATTATCTGTAATCACAGTAAATATCCTTGTTGCTTTAAGAAAGGCATAGGCTACAACTAGGATTTACATAAAGATCTGGTACTTTTTCAAATTCGCTGTGAATTGTTTTGTTAACATCATTTTGAATATGTACAACATTAACTGTTTCTGACTCACCACTTGCTTCAAATCAACAACCACAGCCACAACTAGTCAGGTGATCCTGACTAGTGGGTTTTCAGAGGTTGTAAATCACATGGAAGGAAACTTCCCATCTTCTTTCTCCCTCAGAGCAGCTTGTGGATTTGAACTCCTGCCTTTGGGTTGGCAGCATAACTATCCACTAGGCGACCAGAGAAAGAAGTATGATATGGAACATATCTAGTTGGGTTTCTACCTTTTTACTCAATAACACCCAAGTACAGGATGCAATCACTAAAGACATCCACTTCCTAAACACATCTCCGGAAACTCTATGGACTTTGATAAATAACGATAGTTATAGAAAGGTTTCAAGTGTTTTGTTGACAGGGTTTCTTTCTACATGTGTGCTTGACTTAATGGCCATTAACAACAACAACAACAACAACATAGTTGGAGAGACAATAAGAGGAAGGTGTTTTGAACACCCAACTACAATGCTTTGCATCTGTGAAACCAGCTTTTACATGCTCATCCTTACCTTGTTATTGAAGACGGTGGCAACTATGAGACAAGAACAGCCAATATTGAGTGTCTGAGTCATTGTAAATATGAATTTCAAGGGCAAGGCCTTTGCCTCACCTCTTTACCCCTTTACCTGGTACAGAGTAGGGAAACAACACACATGCAAACCGTGGCGATGGACTGTTGCCAAGATGTTAATTCATCAGCATGTGCTTTACTGAATTTATATGATCAGAACTCACTAAATGGGGGATGATAAAAATAGAGAGAGATCTAATCCTCTGTCTTTGATAGAGGATTCACCTATGAAGACAAATCTGGTATTAATTTGTCTTCATTGCTATCTCATTAATAACTAAGACAAGTTGAAAGGGCTGCAGAAATTTAGGGAAAGAAGTTAATGGTGCAAACTGGAGCAGTGTTCATAGAAAAAGAGATACTTTTCTGGACCAAGAATATAGAGAAGTGTTGCCAAAGTGGAGAGAAAGGAGGAAGAGAGTGCTAACTGTGGGAATAGAGTGAACAGTAAAAGGCAGAACAAGTGGAACCTACAAACAATAACAAAGGAATGGACTAGAGGGCAAGGGATAATAAATAAGGTTGACTTGATAAAATAGCCTAATGAAACCAAGCTAAGACATTCTCAAAAGGCAAAGGGAAATTCAACCTTATATGTAAGCACCATTGCTCCAGATTCTTAGAATCAGGGGATCTGCTTAAAGTTGTTTTCTTTTAAGAATATAAAGGAGTGGTATAAGGTCATTTAAAGATGTAAAAGATGCAATAAAGAAAAAGCCATGACTCTAAAATAGACATTTAAAAAGGTCAGATTGAACAAAAATGTGGCTAACCTTGAGAAGAATGGGGATCCCAGAACACTTAATTGTGTTCATGTGAAACTTACACTTGGACCAGGAAGCAGTAGTCAGAACAGAGCAGGGAAACACTGCACGGTTCAAGATCAGGAAAAGGTGTGTGTCAGGAATACAACTTATCTCCGTACCTTTTCAACCTATATCCAGAGCAGATCATTCAGGAGGCTGAACTCTATGAGGAGGAATGTGGCTTCAGGACTTGAGGAAGACTCATCAACAGCTGCTTTATGCATATGACACAAGCTTGCTTGCTGAAACTGAAGAGGACATGAGGCATTTGCTGCAGAAGTTCAAGAACTGTAGTCTTCAATATGGATTGAAGTTCAAAATAAAGAAAACAGAGATTCTCACCACTGAGCCAATTACTAGCTTCATGGTTGATGGAGAAGAGATTGAGATTGTTGATAACTTCAACTTGCTTGATTCCACAATTATCACTCTTGGCATCTGCAGTCAGGAAATCAGAAGACAAATTGCATTGGGAAAGTCTTCTGTCAAAGACCTTTCTAGAGTATTGAAGAGCAACGATGTCAGTCTGGAGATTAAGGTGCACCTGATTCAGGCCTTTTACTTGCTGTGCATCAGAGAGCTGGACAATAACAAAGGATGATAGAAGGATCAATGTCTTTGAATTGGGTGCTGAAGAAGAGTGCTGAATGTACACTATGGACTGCCAGGAGAACAAACAGGTCTGTCATGGAGAGAGTGAGACCAGGTTGCTCCCTGGAGGCAAGGATTTTAAGGCTCTGTCTCACATACTCTGGGCACCTGGCCAGGAAGGACCAGTCCTTTGAGAGGGACATTGTGCTTGGAAGGTTGAAAGGACAGTGCAGAAGAGGATGACCCAGGATAAGATGGATTGTCTCAGTGACTGAAGAACTGGGATTAAGTCTGTTGGAGACGATGATACTGGTTTATGATAGAGAAGGTTTCAGAGCTAAAGTACATAGGGTTGCTATGAGTCACAGGTGACTTGATGGCACTTAACAGCAACAAGTACATATAAGATCAACAAGTATCTTTCAAGTAATTCCTACAGTCAATATAAATGGAATTTTTTTTTACTGTTATTGTTGAAAATATACATAGTCAAATGGGCAGCAATTCAACATTTGTATGTACACAGTTCAATGACACTGCTTTCAGTCTTTAGATTGTGTAACCATTCTCACCCTCTTCTCTCCATTGTTCCTCTACATTGAAGCAAACTCATTGTCCCCTAAGATTCTCTCATAACTTTCTGAATCATTGTCTTCAATTTGACTTCATATCGCTAGTTCTTCAAAGGAGAGCAATGCTCAGAGTAGATGTCCTTTACTAATTAAGCTACACTATTGTTTTGTTGAATAAAGACACCAGGGGATATTTTTCATCTGAGGTTTACACATTATCTCAGGTGTTATAGGTTAAATTGTGTCCTCCTAAAAATGTGTTTTTAGTCCTAATCTTTTTATAACCTATGGTTAGGATATCATTTGGAATGGTTTTGTATGTTAATGAGCTAGGATTAATATAGTATGTTATAAGACTTTACATCTTGGAAGACATAAAATAAACAGATTAAGTGAGCAGAGATGGAAGGAGCAGATATCAAGTCACTAGGAGACGACCAAGAAACCAGAAAGCAGAAGCATAAGGACCCTCTCCAGACCAATGTGAGAAAACTTACCCCTACAGTTGGAGCCTTTAATTCAGGGAGCTCTGGAGTGTAGTCTGTAGGGAGTTGCATGGCTAGCTCAAAGGTTCTTGCTTTTCTGTTGGTTAAAATCCACCAATGGCTCCATGGAAAAAGATGGACAATCTCCTCCTATGTTGTTTACAGTCTTGAAAAACCACTGGAGGGTCAGTTAGGAGTCCGTTATGACTCAATGACCGATAGAGAAAGAGCACACGAGCCTCAAACTTTGAGAAAATAGATTTGTTACAACCACTCACTCGTGGTATTTCCAACATAGGTGTTGTCAGGAGCCAAGGAATTCACTGAGACTCGTATACAACAGGACAGAATGCTGCCTGGTCCTGAGCCATCTTCATAACCATTGGTTTGCTCAAGTCCCTTGTTGTGACCATTACACGCCTTGAATGTCCTTCAACCTTGTTACAGTTGCTAGGAACCATTGAGATGACTACGAGTAATAACCATACTACACAGGCAGATCTGAAACTTGCCTTACCATGTACCCTTGTCAGAATCTCTATCATACTCAAGTCCATTGTTGAAGTCACTGTGTCAACCCATCTCATTAAAGGCCTTCTTCTCTTTCACTGACACTCTACCTTGCTCAGCATGTTTTTTTCCCCCAAGGGCTGGCCTTTCCTGACAACGTGTTCAGGGTATGAGATGACGTTTTACTAGCCTCTAAGTATGCCAGAACTAAGATAACTAAGCCAGGATGAAGTTCTGAGAATTGCTACTCTAAAAGACTCCAAAAAATGTGGAAATGGATTTGGATCTGGATAATGAACAAAAGCTGTAAGAGTTTTAAATAATAGTAATAATAATAATAGCCTAGATTATCTTAAAGAGACTGCAGAATGATGACTATCAAGGGTAATTCTAGAGGCTTAGAAAGGAGGGAGGAGAGCTCTAGACAAAGTCACTATAGATATTACGGAAAGGTGGATGTTAAATATGTTTCTGGGTAAGACTTTAACATTAAATGATGGGACAATAGGGGAAGGGCAACGCTTTCATGCAGTGGCAAAGATCTTAATTAAACTATTGTCAAATGTTTAGTGGAAGGTAAAATTTGTGAGCAATGCACTTAGAAATCTGGCTAATGAGATTTCTAAATGAGATCTTAAGGGATCATGTGGGTGGTTTCTTTTTGTTTCCTATAGTAAAATGCACAAAGAACAAGATGGACTTAAAAAGAAAGTGTGCAAAACAAAAACAGATAAGGAAACAAATTTGAGATTCAGAAAATTCCTTTGTCAAACTAAAGACATGATGAGTCCTAGACTATTCACTGAAGATGTGTGGCCATTCAATAAATTGCTAGAGATTATGCCTATGACTGTGTATGTCATCAAGGACAAAGCAAAAAACTCTTCAATTTAGACTGCAAGGAGCAGAGAAAGAAAGAAAGAAAAGAAAGTTGCCTGTTGAGATTCTACAAGAAGGAAACGGACCAAAGGAGCCACTTCTGTTGTTTTCTCCAAGAAAAGAAAAGGACCATTCCTGAAATATTTTGGAAATCAGCATTACTGTTGGAAGGAGCACCAGAAGCAGGGCCTTCTTGGTTTCAAAGGGTGGGGTTTCCTAGATCCAAAGCCTCAGATCTTTACTACTTCATTTCTAAAGTGTGGGGTTGTCATTTAAGGGGACCAGAGGGATGAGACCACTAACCAAAGCTGAAGAAGTGGAGGAGGAATGAAGCCTGCTGAGACTGAAAGGGTCAGAGCACCACACACGTTGCCTAGAAGAATGGGGTTGTTCAGAACTCAGGGAGCTGAGCTGCTGTGTCAGTGCCCCTGGAAAGTAGAGCTCAAGTCCAAGCTCAAGGGAGCCCTCTGCAGAATCTAGAGGGTGTGGTCAATTCCCAGAGGGAGACAATAAAGGCTGTTGCCCAGATGGTCTCAGAGAACAGAGGATTACTTCTAAGCCTTGAGAGATAACATAATTTGCTTTGGAATTGTTTGGTATCTGTTTCCCCCTTTTTTCCTCCAATTTGTCCCATTAGTAATGGAAATATCTAACTTGTGCCTGTTTCATCATTATACTTTGGAAACAAATAATTTATAGTCTAGATTTCACAGTTTACAGATGAAGGAAAATTCTGTCCCAGGACGTTGTTGTTATTGTTAAGTGGCATTGAATCAAGTACCACACATAGTGACCCTGTGGCTACAGATTTGAACCCTGTCCCATCTTATGCCATCTTAATAATTGCTGAGTCACTGTGTCAGTCCATCTGGTTGAGGGTTTACCTCTCTTTCGCCTACCCTCCACCTTTCCAAGCATAATGTTTCTGTCCAGGGAATAACTTCTCATAGCCCAAAGTATGTGACATGAAGTTTTATAATCTTTGACTCCAACGAGCACTCTCATAGAACTTTATTCAAGACTTATCTGTTTACTCTTTTGGCTATCCATGGAATATTCAGTACTCTTCTCCAAAACTACAGTTCAAAACATAACTTCTTCTTCTGTAATCCTTATTCATTATTCAGCTCTCAGATGCATAGCAAGTGATTGAGAAGACCACGGCCTGAATCTGGTACACCTTACTCTTCAAACTGATATCATTGTTCCCGAGTAATTTGAAGAGGTTCCTGACTACAGACTTTTCCAATGCAATAAATATGTGTCCTAAGGCATTTGACTGTGTAGATCATAACAAACTGTGGCTGACTCTGAGAAGAATGGGAATCCCAGAACACTTGATCGTGCTAACGCGAAACCTATACTTGGACCAAGAGACAGAGCAAGGAAACACTGCATGGCTCAAAATTGGGCAGGGCGTACGCCAGGGATGCATCCTATCTCCATACCTTTTGAGCCTGTATGCAGAACAGATTATCCGGGAGGCTGGGCTTTATGAGGAGAAGTGTGGTGGGTGTCAGGATTTGTGGGAGATTCATCAACAATCTACATTATGCAGATGACACAACCGTGCTTACTGAAACTGAGGAGGACCTGAAGCGATTGTTGCAGAGGGTCAAGGACTGCAGCCTCCAATATGGATTGAGGCTCAATGTCAAGAAGACAAAGATTCTCACCACTGGACCAATTGTTAGCATCAGGGTGGATGGTGAAGAGACTGAGATTGTTCACAGCTTTAGTTTGCTTGGCTCCACAGTCAACACTCTCCGCACCAGTAGCCAGGAAATTAAAAGACGTATTGTGATGAGAAAGTCTGCTATTAGGGACCTCTCCAAAGTGCTGAAGAGCAATGGTGTCTCTCTGGAGACTAAGGTGCGTCTGATACAGGCCATGG
>NW_006399905.1:5983104-5983669 GCF_000299155.1 Elephantulus edwardii | reverse complement strand
TAACATCAGCTACAATATCCCTAGTACCACGACCCCTTCTAAAGCCAGGTTGGACTTCTGGCAGTTCTCTGCTAATGTGCTATTCCAGTCATTTTAGGATAATATTCAGTAGGATCTTACTTGCATGTGAAATCAATGATATTGTTCTGTAGTTTCCACATTCTGTTGGGTCACACTTCTTCGGAATGGGAACAAATATAGATCTCTTCCAGTCAGTTGGCCAAGTAGTTGTTCTCCAGATTTCTTGGCACAACTTGGTGAGCACATCCAGGGCAGCGTCTGTTAGCTGAAATAATACATCAATTGGTATACCATCTATTCCTGGGGTCTTTTTGCTATTTCCTTCAAAGCAGCTTGAACTTCTTCCTTCATCACCATAGGCTCTTGTTCAAATGTTATTTCTTCTGCATCTGCCAATTCCTTTCAATACAATGACTCAGTATATTCCTTCCATCTTCTTCTAATACTTCCTGGATTATTTAATATTCTACCTAAAGCATCCTTGATTGTAGCAACTCGAGGTTTGAATTTATTCCTCAGTTCCTTGAGCTTAAGAAATGCTGAG
>NW_006399905.1:5977258-5980111 GCF_000299155.1 Elephantulus edwardii | reverse complement strand
CAGAGTTTAGGGCTGTTGTACATAGGGTCGCTATGAGTCGCAAGCAACTCAATGGCACACAACAACAACAACAATCTCGTAACTATTAGGTACCAAGACTGTTGATTGTGGATTCTAGTAAGAAGAAGTCAATGGACTATTTCAAAACTTTTTCATGATGTTGCCTATATTCCTAGTGGCGAGAATTTTTGTTTTCTTAGCATTGAGATGTAATCTGATGATCCTGGATGGAATATGCCTAAAATCTAATTCATATTTTATTTAGATAAACTTGGAAGCAAGAATGGCATCCACTTCTACTTCTGTAATAGCTTGCCTCCACAAACCCTATGAACCTGGAGAAAGGATGAAAGCCACACAAGTGTTAAGGACTTTCATTCATAGAGTTGCTATGAGTCACCTACGACTTGACCACACTTAACAACAATAACATCAACATAGAGAGAGATCAGTTGGCCTAGTGGACAGAAACTGATGCTACCAAGCCAAAGGTGGGTGACTTTTAATTCACAACCCTCAGTTCTGTTGTTCATTGTTTTTTTCAAACATTCTTCTAGGTCACATAACCCTGGATTTCCATTTGCCATACAGAGGTAACTTGAGGTTGCTGTGAATCTGAACACTGTGACATTGATGTGTCAAATGCGTTGATGGTTACCCATGATGGACAGTGCTTGGTGGAACTCCTGGATTAAAACAAGCTTGGAAGCAGGAGTAGCATCCACTTCTGTAATAGCTTGCCTCTGGAAACCCTATGAATCTGGAGAAAGGATGAAAGTCACTCAAGTGCTCAGGAATTTAGTCAGAGCGTCACTATGAGTAGCCTATGACTTGACAGCACTTAACATCACAACAACAATTCAGAAGATGAGATTTGGGACTTGGAGTTGATTAAAGACTTTGGGAGGCATAACATGAGAATATTTTTGCATAGAGGAAGGACAAGGCTTTGAGGACTAAAGGGTAAAATGGAATGAATGCTGTTGTTAGATGCCAATAAGTTGACTGTGATTCACAGTGACCCTTTGAGCAACAGATCCAAGCCTTGATTTTAATTGTATTGTGTCTTCTAAGAATATATGTTGTAAATCCAACCTCTATGCCTGTGATTATAATCCCAAGGAATACGGTATTTTGTTATGATAATGAAGCAGGGTTAATATAACTTGTGTCAATCTCTTGTAAAATATGACATGTGAAGATTAAGCAAGTAGGAATGTAGGAAGATTGACGCAAACCACATGGAAATCTCCAAGGAACCAAGAAGCAGAAGCTAGAGAGCCAATGATTGTCCTTTGGGAGGGACTTAGAGAAAACTCTCTCTTAGAAGTGGGGAATTGAATTCAGACTTCTAGCTTCCAAAACTATGAGAGAGACTTGAGAGAAGCAGGTGAAACTAGTTTACCTGGGGTTACGCCATTTGAAATAGAAAAAATAACTATAAGGAACAGAGAGCATTACCCAGAAAACATACAGTACAAGTGACTGTGACCCAAATGACTAAGAGCCAGAAGAGATGAAAACTAAGCACAAAATGAAAAGATTAGAGGGTTAGAAGGGCACTCATGACCTCAGAGAATTAATTTCCAGTAAAAAGATATGGAGGGAAGGCAGACTGCAGGTAAATAAGGTGTGAGTCAGTGGTGAGGAAATGGAGGATGTGGAGGCAGACCACAGCCTGGAGAAACTTGGAAGAAAATAGAAAGAAATAGATTGGACAGCCTGGGATGGGGGTGGAGGCAGATTCAGGGCCATGGTTTTTAAATGGCCATTGTTTTTTAAAGCAGAAACCTGGACACATTTGCAGATAAAAGGGAAGTTTCTAGATAAGAAGAAACAGTTACAGATACTACAGAAGAAAAACAGTTAAAAGGAGTTAAAACGAAAGGGAGGGGGCAGGTTAGGATTGTCCAGTGTGACCTTCCTTCCATGTCCTGTAGTTGTGATAGTTAATTTGAAGGCTGTGAGCTACGAGTGCCAAATAAACACTTGGAATGCTCCTTGACAGACCGAGGAATTAACGTTTTCATTTTACTGAATGGATTATTTTACTTTAGTTGATTGATTATCAAAATGATTGATTTAATTGATATTTAAAATTAATTATTAATGCATTAAGTTGAACTTAAATAGGCACATGTGGCTGGTGGCTGCAATGTTAGACCAATGGAGAGAGAGCAAAGGCTGCTTCCTGCAGAATGGAGCTGAGTTCTGGTTTGCAAGGGAGAGAGGAGAGGAGAGGAGGGGAAGGGAGGGGAAGGGTGAGGAGGGGAGGGGTGAGGAGGGGAGAGGTGAGGAGGGGAGAGGTAAGGAGGGGAGAGGAGGGGAGAGGTAAGGAGGGGAGCGAAGAGGCTAGGTAAAGATGCTCCAAACACATTGGAGAGGAAAGTGAGCTTGCCCCTGGTGGATGATTTTTAGTGGTTATGTTGTTGTTGTTATGTGGAGTCGAGTCATTTGTGACGCATAGCGACCCTATGTACAACAGCCCTAAATCCTGATCTATCCTGTGCCAATTGCACTGCCTCTGACACACCCATCCCAATTACCCCAGTCACTTCCCCTCCTGCGCTGGCCCTCCACCGTACCAAGCATGATGTCCCTCTCCAAGGACCTGTCCCTCCTTACAACATGTCCAAAGTATGTCAGACAAAGCCCCAGAATCCTTGCCTCTGACACACCCATCCCGATTACCCCAGTCACTGAATCAATCCACCTCATAGAGGGCCTTCCCCTCCTGCGCTGCCCCTCCACCGTACCAAGCATGATGTCCCTGTCCAAGGACCTGTCTCTCCTTGCAACATGTCAAAAGTATGTCAGACGAAGCCCCAGAATCCTTGCCTCCAAGGAGCAGCC
>NW_006399905.1:5940437-5974850 GCF_000299155.1 Elephantulus edwardii | reverse complement strand
TGAATGCTTAGATTTAGAGGAGTATCTGACAGACAAGCAATTTATGGAGCAGTGAAAGATAAATCCCTCATTGTGGAGTTAACCATTAGTTACAGTGTTGTCCCTGCCCTTAGCCCAGTGCCTTGACCCACTTATTTCCCAGCTCCACCCTCCACCAGGATACCCCTTCACTTCTACCAAATCCCTTCAGCATTTGTCTTCCATTGTCTAACCCTTGATCTGACAGCTTGTATCTGAAGCTTTCTTGGCTTCTGTGATTCCAAACACATCAACTGCTACCAGTTTTTTTTTTATGCTGTGACCAGTGTCTCTTAAGTTTAGTTGTACTTTAGAAAAACCTATTATGAAATCCTTAGGTTAGGAAATCTTACCATTTCGTCTACTTGCCTCAAAATTCTTTCCTTTCCGGTTCTTCTTATATATCGTCACCAGACACTTCAAAATCCATCTCTGTATCTTTTTTTCTGTCTCTTCAATGACAGTATTATAATAAATGGAAAAAATGGTGACATTATCAAGGATTTAATATTACTTGAATCCACAGTCAGCACTCATTGAAGAAGCAGTGGAGAAACCAAGATGTGTTACATTGGGCAAGTCAGCTGTAAAAGGGCTAAGGAGAAGAGATGTCACCATAAAGAGTAAGGTGTGCCTGTGCCATGGTATTTTCAGGTGCTTTATTATGGACGCAAAATGTGGACAACTAATAAGAAAGACAGAAGAAAAAATTGATGTCTTTAAATTGTTTTATTTAAAGAATATTGAAAATATCATTGACTACCAAAAGAACAAACAAATCTGTCATGGGATGCATAGTATGTCCTTAGAAGACAGGCTGGTGAGATTTTTTTGTCTGTGGTTTGCGTGTTGCTGCATTACTGGAAGCTAAATTGCTGATATTTCAAATATCTGTAAAGTTACCACCCTTGGTAGACTAGTGTTAGCAGAACTCCTGGACTAAGATAGACTAGGAAGAAAGACCTGGCTTAAAACTAGTCAGGGATCTAATGGATCTCAGCAGAATACATAGTGCTGGAAAATGAATACATTAGGTTAGGGGTCTGACTTGGAAGGAAGTGTAACCGAGGCGCTCCTTAGAGGCAAGTATGGTGAAATGTCATCTCATATACTTTGGGCGTGTTGTCAAGAGGGGCCAGTCATTGGGGAAAGCCACCAAACTGGGAAAAGTGGAAGATCAGACTAAGAGAGGAAGATCCTCAATGAGATAGATCAACACGTGGCTGTAACAATGCTCTTGAGCACATCCGAGATTGTGAGGATGGTTCAGGAACGAGCAAGGTTCAGATCTGTTGTTCATAGAATGGTTGTAATTCATAGCCAACTCAGTGGCCCCTAACAACAACATCAAGGTTGGAAGACAATGAAAAAGTGCAGTGGCCACAACAATGGACTTGAACAAACCAATGGTTGTGATATATTTACATCTTGCTGTGTATGAGGTTGCTAGGAATTGGCGCTGACTGAACAGGAGCTAACAACAGCATTTCTTGAGCTTTGGCTCATGATCAATTTGAATTGGTGTCTTTTAAAATAAAAATGGAAGCTGATAAATCTCAGAATATATAAGGCAGCAAAATCCTCTAGAAAGTAATTCCCCTTAACAGTGAATTTACTTAGACTTACTAGCAGGTTTCTGCGAGAAGGTTTCACCTTGGAAAAACGGCTGTATGTACATCTTGCCCTGTATCCTATATGCCCAATAATGGGCACCCACTGCTGCCCTGGGCTAGCGTCACCCATCATTATTTCGCTGTCGCGCCCTCCTCTCAACTGTGGTGCGTGTTGTTTGGGCTGTTTTTCCTCGCTTCCACAGCTGGGAATTCAAGATGCTATACTTAGGCAGAAGTCCATGAAGGAATTAATTGATATGAGCCAGAAGTTGATTGCCATTTAAGTACTCTGCCTCCACCATTGCCAAGTTCCCCTCTTTGCAGAAAGAACTGAGCTTTGCCTGCAAACTGGCTCATTCAGGATGTGAGTACAAGATGGAATTCAACCTTTAATATGCTGCAACACCTGCTTGGAAATAAAGGGTCTCTGTTTTTCCCTCTAAGGAGTTGACAGCTGACTTCATTACAGAAGAATCTGGCGGGGACGGTGGTGGCTACTTGTCAGCCACTGGGGGCTCTTACCCAGCAGTGTAGCGCCAAGGAGATCTGAGTTCTATGGCTCTGCCCGAAGCCCCTGTTGGGCCATTTCACCCTGAATCATTCCTTCCCTCTGAACTCCAGGGGCTTAGTGTCTTTGGTGGAAGTTTCCTCTACACAAAGAAGATGGTAAGAGGCCTGCGAAGCTAAGTTACAGGAGTATATGCAGGTGTTGTGAAATGGAAACTGGTGTTTTAAATTGCTTTTCTGTAGAGTTCTGCGATTTTGTACCTGAACTGGCACAGAGTCGATTCCACCATGCACCATAGAGCAAGATTAGGCGTTCAGCGGAGGCCTTGTTCGAGCTCTGTAGTAGATCCACACCTGCCTCAAGACCAGGAGTCTGTGCTGCAGGAGCCAGAGGCCCTCTCTGGAGGTCATCCTGTTACGGCTGAATGGGGTTGGTTTACTTGGAAGCTCTGGCTGCGTCCAATAAGGGCAAGCATGGGTTTACTTGTTTCCTTGCTAATTTATGGTGAACAATCACAACATGCCATTCAGCATGTCTTTGATGTGGTGGGGGGACAGGTGAAACTGTGCACTGCAGGTTGGTGGGGAGGAGCGTGCATGCCTTGCGTTGAGTATCTGGCCTGCGTGGAAAGTCACTTGCGCTTCTCAACTTTCAAACCAGAGTGTTCACCTTTGCCTGATTTTCAGAGTTTATTATTCTGGCCTCCATCAGCAATGCATCATTTGTGTTGGAGAATATTGGATTCCTATTATTATTTGTTTTCAGCACTAGAAGAAAACAAAACCAAAAACACCCCGTCTAAAATCTCACTGTCCTTTCCAGCATGGTTCCGGCACTATGGCCCCCACAAAGAAGGGTGGTGAGAAGAAGAAAGGCCGTTCTGCCATCAACGAAGTGGTGACCAGAGAGTAAACCATCAACATTCACAAGCGCATCCATGGAGTGGGATTTAAGAAGCATGCTCCTCGGGCACTAAAGGAGATCCGGAAATTTGCCATGAAGGAGATGGGAACACCAGATGTTCGCATTGACACCAGGCTTAACAAAGCCGTCTGGGCCAAAGGAATAAGGGATGTCCCATACCGCATTCGTGTACGGTTGTCCAGAAAACGTAATGAGGATGAAGATTCCCCAAATAAGCTGTATTCACTGGTTACCTATGTACCTGTCACCACTTTCCAAAATCTACAGACCGTCAATGTGGATGAAAACTAATAGCTGATTGTCAAATAAAGTTATAAAACTGTAAAAAAAATAAGATCTCAATGTCTAGATTGGACTGCATGTGTATTACAAAAATGATCTATTTCCTCTCGTGTGATTTACAGTCTCTGCTGTGGGGGGTCAGCTGTGTGTCAATTCCAACTTAACAGCAATGAATTGAGGTTTTGGGTGGGGTGTGTGTGTGTGTATGTATACACTCATCCCCTTGGTGCAGAATAGGTCAGCCTCAACAACTATAAAGACCTCAGAGTAACTTCACAACTGTGCATAACACTAATTGAAAGCAAAATACAATTCAAACTTCTTTATAATGAAACATCTTTGAAAAGACTGACCTGGGAATAACTTTAAAAGTAATAGTTGATGACAGAGGCCAGAAAGTGGCAAGTTAGGAGTCAGACTCAGCCTGAAAGTTGGATTTCATATGGTCCCCACCGTTTGAACTTTTTTTCCCCTTATAAAAAAAAGTTTGGTCTGTTGTTCGATGCTGTTGAGGTGAACAAAGGGGAAGTACAGCCAGGCCGCGCCTCAGCATCCAAAACGGTGAAACCTCATCTCACATACTCGAGGCAAATTATCAGGAGAGACAAGTCCATGGGAAAAGACATCATGCCTGGAAGAACAGAGTCATGGAAGAAGAGAAAGGTCCTCAAGGGGACAATGGATGGACACAGTGACTGCGACAGTTGGCTGGATTATGGCGGAGATGGGGACAGCACTACAGGGTTGGGCACAGGTTCCATCTGTTGTTTGAAGGTTTGCTCTGAGTCATAGTAGCCTTGAGAGCATCCAACGATGACAACAACTAGCCTGAGATTACAATCCTACTCATGAATGGGTTGTCTTTGTTACACTAAGGAGCGTGGATTCCTCAAGAGTGTATTTTGAGTCAATAGAGACAATTACATTGGGAAAGTTAGCTGTCAGGGACTTCTCCAGAGTACTGAAGAGCAATGATGTCATGCTGGAGACTAAGGTGTGCGTGATCTGGGCCATGGTCTTTGCAATTGTGTGCTATGCATAGGAGAGCTGGACATTGACTAAAGAGGATAGAGAAGTGATGCCTTTGAGCTCTGGTGCTGGAGAAGAGTATTGAATATACCATGGACTGCTAGAAGAAACAGGTTTGTCCTGGAGAGGGTGAAATTGGGCTGCTCCTTGGAGACAAGGATTCTGAAGTCCGTCTGACATACTCTGGGCTTGTTTCAAGGAGGGACTAGTTCTTGGAGAGGGTTGCCATGTTGGGAGGGTAGAGGGACAGCTCAAGAGAGGAAGACCCTCAATGAGATGAATTGATTCAGTGATTGGGGTAGTGAGAGTAGGTGTGTCAGAGACAATGAGGTTGGCACAGGATAGAGCAGGGTTTAGGGCTCTTGCACATAGGGTCGCTATGAATCTCAAGTGACTCAATGGCACATGCATAACAACAACATCTTACAAGATGTAAAATAAAATGAAGGAAGTTTCTGCTTGGAGGTGCCCTTAGGTCGTTTAGGAATTGTAGCAATCCGGTGAACAACAGACTGGACCCTTGCCCTAGCCTGTGCCATCTTAGTCGCCACACTGGAGCCCACTGTTCATCCATTCCTTTGAGGGTCGTCTCTTTTGCTGACACTCTGCATTCCCGAGAATGAAGGCTCTTTGCAAAGAATGGAAAAAAGAATCCTTGGAAGAAGTGGAGATTGAATAAAATAGATGCTAAACGTTTGGAGATCTCTGAGGGAATTGGCAAACAGAAGCTAGAGACACAAGAACCTCCCCCTGTGGGACCCAGAGTTTTGCCCCAGAGCTGGCACTCTGCTAGTCCAAAGGCTGTTCAGTCTGATGGTTTAAAGTTCTTAGGAGAACAATTCCTCCAGGGAAAGATGGGCAGTCCCTTCCACTGTCTTCACGGCCTTGGAAACTCAAGGAAGGGGCAGCTGTGAGCGGGTGCCAACTCAACGGCAAGAGAGAGTTTTGTTTTTCTTTTAGATTTGTTGTTTTTTGACCTCCTGAACAGTAAGAAAATAAATTTATTAAAGCATTTGCTTATGATGTTTCAAAATGAAGACATTTAGAAATTGGAAAATAGCACATAACTGCTAACTTTTCGTGAAACACTGAAAGAGCTGTTGCAGGCAGTTAGCTTTCCCTCGAGGCAAAAGCAAGGTGGGGATTCTCAGGTCGCAGGGTCCCCACTGGGTTTACCATTTCATTCACCAGGTTTCTAATCCTGGTCCAGACAGAAAGGTGGAAAGGGTGCTCGGTAATTTTTTCTTTTGCCTCTTACCAAGCCTATTCTGTTGAGAGCCCAACGGAATCACTAAATGCCCAGCTGCAAAAGGCAATGTTAAGGGAAATGTAAAGGCCCACATTTATCCATCCTTCTTATGCTGTTTTCATCTTGAGTTCCATGCTCACCTTACAGTGCTTGTGGGGCCTCATCCTTCCCAAACTGGGCTACGGTGTTGTCACGTGGGGTGGGGGTGGGGTAGCAGCCCACTTAGCATAAGAAATCAAGAGCATTACTTCTTTCAAACCTCTCTCCCCAATTTTTAAAATTTTAGTTTTTCTTTTCCCACTAGGATGTTAAGTCAGTGCTAAAATGCACTTGAAACCAAAACTGAAGTATAACTGAAGCAAACAAGAATGCATTTTCTCCACTTTGCTTTGCTTTCCCTAAAAATGTCGTGTACGTTTTCAAGTTGCCTTATCCAATGAGAGAGTGAGGTGAGAGGTACACGTGCACCAGGTAGTAAGAGAAGGATCGTTCTGTACAGTTGTTGTTGGGTACTGTTGAGTCAGAACTGACTCCCAGCGAACCCTCTAGCAGGTTTCCAGAGGCAGTAAATTATCTGAGAGGAGATTTGTCATCTTGCCCCTACAGAGCAGCTTGTGGAATCAAACCAAGTACTTTGGGTTGGCAGTACATTGAGCCACCAGAGCTGTACAGTGTCACATCTTCCTCACCTGTGAGAGGCTGGCGCCTTGAATGACTGAGTTCCTGTTTAGCAGCCACCTACTAACTCTGAAGGCCTCACAGGCTTTGGAAGGAATGAACCAAAAAGAAGTGTAGTCAACTCTTTAGGCCTTCCTGCTTTGTCTAGGAAGATGGTTAACTTTGTCTGTGAGGGAGTTCGGTGACCTTCCTTGCAGATGCTCATTCAGAATGGAAAGCCCAAATTCCCTTTGCTTCCTAAGTATTCTAACTCTGGGTGTTTACTAAGGCCGGAGGTCCAGAGAGGCAATACTTTAATGGTAGTTCTGGCTTCATCTCTGGAATAATACCATCATCTGCTTTCAGTGAACACTGGGCAGCTTACTTTCAGTAACATATAACCCACTCGTTAACAACGAGAAGTTTTAGAGCTTTTAAAAAATCATTAATAAGTGTGGTTATTTCATTTTTTAAATGCACAATCCTGAATAGACCAGGGTGGGTTTTTTTTTTTTAAATATAGCTGAGTATTTTAATTATGAATGTACTTGCATATTCTCAGCATACTTCATTATTTATGTAGCCGGTGAAAAAGCTTTTTAATTAAATAGCATGCTGGCAATCCATTGTGAAATGTATAGATGTAGGTTTTACTAGCATTAAAGAGCTAAATGTGTGCACAAACTGACAAACACATGAAAGAGTCTAGTTAGCACACATACATACATGAATATGACCGTGTTGTTCCTGACTTATCTTTAAATTTGACCACATCTCTCTCTTCATTGGGAATGAAATGAATACTTTGATTTGCCTGGATTATGCTTCAACCAACTTGGAAATTGGGCTACAGCAGTGGTTCCCAAAAGTTCTTGTACCAACAGGATCAGCAACTCTTGACAACTCAAGAGATGCCAATCTTTGAGTCACACCCGAGTCCAACTGGGAACTGGGCCCCGTGGGCTGATCCAGTCTCATCCCCTACTCCCACCAGTGATTGGGGTGCAGGTTAAGGGCTGCGTGCCCCAGAGTTAGGATTATGACACGAAGCTGCTAACCGAGAGCTCACTGATGTGTTCTGGTGACAGATGGTGACAATAAAGGCAATCAGGCCACCCAAACAAATGCTGTGAAGGTTCATATTTGCTTAAGGCCAAGATCTAACCTGAGGTCTTTCAAGTTCCAACAGGGGCCAAAGACTGTGTGTGTCAAACATTTAAGAATGATTTGGTCCAGAATAAAGGCTGCACAGTGCAGTGGACTCGGGGGGAGGGATCGCATAGCAATGAAAGAGTTTTTCTTCTATTCATCAAGGAGAAAAGTGAATTGGGGGGGAGGGGGTAGGCAGGGAGAAAAGTGCAACAATGAATGAATGGAAACCTTAAGTCTCTGTAAACTTTCATTAAAATGAATAAAAAAAAAAGAGAATGATTTGGATTAAAGCTGGCCATTCATGTCAATTCTATATATATGTAACCATTTTGATTAAACACAGGTCAGGGTACAATGTATACACTGCTCTTCTTCGGTCTTTAAGATAAAACAACGAAACATCAAACTCAACTATCTGTTTAGTCTCTGCTTCATGGCAGGTTGTGATGGAAAAAACATCTTCCAGGGACACTCGTGCCTGTGTGAAGCCTGATGACCGGATTCGGCTACCTCCGAGGACTGGTGAATTGAGGCTGGGAAGTGAAGTGGAGGAGCCCACACTGGGAGTTAGTGCCAGAGATAGAACAACCCACCATCTGACTCCCTTCTCTGTGCTTTGTCTTCTGAATGAACAATGCTGCTTCTTAAGTACACATAAGCCAAACTGCCTCTCAAATTGCAGCCATCTACTTCGAGTTCAGATTTGCACAGCATGACATGAATTGGGCTGCAAATTATGCAGAAAACAGCCATCACATCCATCTGTGATGTCAGAACGCTCAAGTACAATGTGACCTGTTAGTATCTACGAGAGAAGAAGTATATTGGGTCTGATTTCTTCCCTCTGCGGCATGATGAATCTCCTCCCAGCTGCATTTGGCCCTGTGTGAAAAGGTTAAATATGATTGAGGTTTATGTCTGGGATATGCTCAAGAGCAGATTTCATATCCAAGGGTGCAGGCAATTAGATTTCTTCTTTTTTTTAAATGGTAGAGTAACTAGAAAAAGAAAACACACAAAATACACTCCAATCTAATGGTAAACTGAATTTATTTCCTCTTGGAAAAACAATTCCAGTAATCTCCAGGTTCAGACCGCAGAGTAAACATTAATAACAGTAACATACGGGTTAGTTCAACTGATTCAAGAATTTGGCTGTTGTGAAATCATTAAGGAAAACCTTGAACACTCAAAGCTTCAAATGTATCCAGGAAAAAAAAAATCTTTGACAGTCTACATAACAACTATTGCATATTTATGGTGATGCTACCTGTCACGTCGCAAGGCTTACAAATATATCTATACGGGCCTTATCCAGCTGTGGGTTGCAGCTCTGTGAGAACATCTCTCCATGGTTTGCAAGAATCTTCAGCAATAAAAAATAGTCTTGGGTTCAATCGATGATATACCAAAAGAGAAATTCTAGGCTTAAGTGTAAATAAAAGGCAGTCCAAACATTGTTGCATCAGGGGTAACAGTTGTTTTTTAATCTGTCTTCCTTGAAAATACTTTCTCTTAAGCCTTTTTTTCCATTCATCCTCCCCCTTTTTAAAAATCTTGCTTGAATAGGGCCCAAGTCCACTTGTCTTTATAAGACCGTTTTAGTATCAGACGACATAATACATGTGCAACACTTTATATACAAGGAGTCTATCCGGTGCTCAAAGTTCAAACACATGAACATCCAACAGTTTTGATAATACAAGTTTTATGGTACAATACAATGTTTCTGAATAATATACATTAACAATGGAAGTTTCGTGCAAAGAGTAAAACATGTTCCCTTTTTGTGCCACAAGAGTCATTCTCCTTGAGAGGTGGTCCTTGCACTAGCTGCTGTGCTGGGTCATTGTATGATTCTGAAAAAGAGAAAAGGGGGGGGGGAAGAAGAGCCTTTAGTGACTTTATTTGCACCAGACCACGCCGAGATAGAAGCTGATTGATTTATAGTGACATGAATGATATGCTTCAGCAAATCAGTGAATAGGTGGTATGGGTGTCTGTGCTACTGTCTGCCCCACTGGGGAGTCTCCCCGCCTGAGCTGTCACCTAGGAGCCCCAGGGGTAGCGGCCAGAGCTGGGAGCCCTCCTGGGATGAGGAACCTTTCTTCACCCTCCATATTTTCTCACAAAACACACCTTCTTTTGCTCAAGGTCAGCATTTTCTCTAGCAGTTTTATTTATCTGTGCATTCTTTCTTTTTTCCCCTTTTTAAAAAATTACACTAGTTTATTTACAAAATTTGAATACATTGTTTTCCAGAACACATTCTTCCAGTTTCTCTCACCTCCCCACCCATCAAATTGTACAACTCTATGATTAATCTCCCTCCCTGTCCCCACATATCCTCATCCCTCTGCTTCCATCTCCCCCCTCCCCCCTTGGATCCTTATACTCATTCTACAATAATGGTTTTATACAATATTTGTCCTTGTGGGACTAAGTTCACTCAGCATAATGCTCGCCAGTCCCTCCCAAGTTTGGTAATAATTTATGAAATCCTTGCTCCTGCATGCTGCGTAGTATTCCATTGTGTGAATATACAATAAATTTTCAATCCACTCGTTTGTGATTGGACATCTGGGCTGTTTACAAGTTCTTGGGATGTGAATAATGATGCTATGAACATTGGTGGACAAGTCCCTGTTTGTGCCTCAGTTCTCATATTCTCAGGGTATATTCAAGTAGTGGAATAGCTGGGTCATATGGAATTTCTATGTTCAGCTTTTTGAGGAAGTGCCAAACTGCCTTCCAGAATGGTTTTACTACTTTACAATCCCACCAACAATGTATAAGAGTTCCTTTCTTGCCACATCCTCTCCAAAATCCATTATTCGCTGCCCTGCTAAACTCTGCCACTGCTCTATTGGCACCTATGCTTCTGTATTAGATTTTCAATTTCTTATCCTGTGCCCATTTTTCTATTGGATTCTTTATCCTGTTGTGGTGCTCAAGTATTTCATAAATTCTGGATATAAGTCCCTTATCTGATATGTTATTACCAAATACTTTTCCCAGTCGGTGGCTTCCCTTTTTACCCTGTTGGAGAAGTTTTTGGATGTGCATAGGGATTTGAGTCTTAGAAGATCCCATTCATCTACTTTATCTTCTCCTGGTTGTAGGAGATTTTCAATTTCTTAAGAACCAAGACTCTCTCAGTGTCTAAACACGTTCTTTAAAGGCAAACACTCCATGGGTGGGCAGGGAACTCTGGTGGCTTAGTGGTAAGTAACTGTGCTGCCAACACAAAGGTTTGCAGCTGGAATCCACCAACTGCTATTCAGGAGAAAACTTTATGTGATTTATGACCTCTGAAAACCCACTGGAGGGTCAGCTATGGCTTGGTTCTGATTCAATGGTACACAGCAACAACAACAACAACAACAACAACAACAACAACAACAGCAACAACCACATAACCGGCTAAAAAAAACAAATAAAAAAAAAAAAACAACCACCACATGGTGGGACAGGAAGCACCGTTAGCCCATTTTCCGAGGGTTGTGGTGAAGAGGTTTATGGATGGATAACAGCAATGGCTCATTCTCACCTTACCTCCTCAGCAATCTTCCTGGGCCACATTCTGTTACTCCTCACCACACACATCATATTCCTGGTCCCCAACTCTGTCTTGCATCAAAATCCTGAAGCCCACATCACAATCTACCTCTTTTATACTCACTGCATCGGAAACTGTTCTTCCATCTCTAATTCCTCCCACACTTTCTAGTCCTTAAACCACACACATCTTCTTGTCTTATGGTAATCTGCTTGCCTCTCTCCCTTATGTTAGTAACTGTGAGGTTCATTCGTTATTTCATTCCTTCACAAGCATCTGCTGAACACTTGTGTTGCCACCTGGCACCCCCAGAACACCACAGTACTTGGCAAAGAGGACTTGGCGGCCGAAGGGCTGACTGGTGAGGCAGGGCTGCCGAGGAGAGAAGGCTAGATCCTTGCCTTCCAGGTGCTCACAGTTTAAGGAAGTTGGTCATGGGGTGCCCAAAAGCAAAGCATTATGGCAAGAGGTTAATGAGAAGTAAACATGGACATGTCAGTCTACAGCCAAGCCTGCTCAGCCTCTACAGAAGGCTTCACCATGCAAGTGGCAGGTCTAGTCAGACTGGATACAGAGAGGCAGAAGGACACTCCAAGTAGAGACCCACATGGGTAGAGGCACAGCTATAGCAAGCCCTGCTCACAGATCTGCAAGCTGTTCAGACTGAAGGGCGTCTTCTGGAGGCTCTGAGTCAAAAGCAAGAGATGAAACTGCAGGTGAGTCTGGGGCCAGATGGAGAAGAACTTGGGTGCCTTGCTGAGGCACTCTGACTGTGTCTTACAGGCAAAGAGGAGCCATACAGGCTTTTTAGGCGGAAGGTTTATTACCTTTTTATTCTAGCAAACGTCTGCTCTGAGACAGGCTCTCAGCTATAGAGACTGCTCGGTGATGGGAAGGTAGCTAATGAGGTTCAGGACCCAGGTCCTGTGTTCTTGAGGGCAAACCTGGTTCATTCCCGACAACGACTGACGCCAAGTGATAACAATGGAGACGGGCACCCTACTCCCCCTTATGGAAAACATGCCTCCTTTCATTAACTCAGAGAAAGACAAGCTGTTTTTCTTTCTTTAGTCTACATACTGAGCCCCAACGTGCACAAGAGAGCAAGCTGTTTTCATGTCAACTCTTGTTTTCTTTATAATGATTTTCTATACTTCCAAAAATTACATTTCCAGAATATGTAGCCATAAAGAATAATCAAAATACTAATGAGAATGAAAGTATTCTCTGATTTTCCTAAAAATCAATACAAGTGGGATTAGAAGGGTTATAAATTATATAAAATCCAATTATTCAAAATGCATGAAAGCATCTTCCAAGAGTCCAAGTGGATCTTATAGAAGAATTTTTTATTTAAAAAAAAATACAAAATGCCCAAATGCACACAAATACACAGACTCACTCCATCCTTCCTTCCGTCCATCCATCCATCCATCCATCCATCCATCCATCCATCCATCCATCCAATCCATCTCTTGAGCTATGAAAACCACTATCTAAATAACAGAATGAGAGGAGGATGGTAGTCTTCAAAACATACTCATAGTACAAAGTAATCAGCCTCATTAGCATTACTATTAAATGTCTGAGTACTTGTCATAGGTACTTCAGATTCAGTAGGATTCTAAGGAAGATCTACTGTAACCACACCTGCGTTTCCACACGTGTCTATGTCAAGAGACTGTGAAACAAGAGTCTAAAACCTTGTGCATAACAGGAGCAAGAGCCGAGTCTGTGAGGCTTCGTCTAAGCCAGAGCCACGCACATCTCTGCAGAGGTGGAGGGAGATGAACAAATAACCTATAAATCACTTATTGCAATTGACTGAAGGAACTTTCATAAAGGAATCATGGTTTGCATATTAAGAGAGAAGAAATCACTTAAAAGGCCAAGAACAGGGTTTGGCTTATATGGAAATAAGCAACTACAATAGAAGCAATTTCCAAATGGAAAGTCTGGCATGAGAAATGAGAAAGGCAGAAAGGCCTCTCGGTGTGGAGACACGGGCATACCCCTCAGATCACACGGGCATACCCCTCAGATCACACGGGCATACCCCTCAGATCACATGGGCATACCCCTCAGATCACCGAGTCTCCTTTCTGCTTCTATTTTTTTTCCTTCTTCATTTACAACTGCCCCGGGGGGAGCGTTGGTGGCATAGTCAGTGGGGAGTTAGGCTGCTAATCCGAAGGTGGCGCCTCTTTGGTGGTTCAAATCCACAGGAAGGGTGGCAATCCACATCCATGCAATTTACAGTCTTTTCAAATCCCGCTGGAAGGTCAGCTGTGAGTCGGTTCTGACTCTAAAGCAATGAGTTGAGTCTTTCCATCACAACTAGGGTCTACAACAGGTTGAATGATTGCTGCCACCATTGGAAGGAATGGAACAACATGCATTAAAAAAGAACACAGACAACCTAGTGGCCCAGCGGCACTCCTACAGGGCTTGCCCCCCTGGCCTCTGCCTATCACTGTGGGGAAGCACCTGCTTTCCCCTTCCACCCTAACAGGGGAGGGGCAGGATGAATGTGAGACTCACAGGTGACTCACCTGGCTTTCAGGGCCTGGGAAGAACAGATGTGAGGGAAAGCCAATAAAGGGACTGAGCTCTTGGTGTTACTCTTTTGGTCCTGGCTCGGTGTATGGCACGTGACCAGAGCTGGAGCAGAGGTCTTCACATTCTACCTACTCTTTTAGCTTCAGCCTGCTGTTGTCTCTTTGCCATCTTTTCCTTTTGCTTTCTCCTCTGTCTCCGTTGCTTTTTAAAAGAAAACAATGCCTTTGTAAGATATCTGGAGACACTGAGGACACAGCCATGATCGAGCAGAGAGGAGAAAAGGGCTGGCACCCTGTGGCGAGCAGCCTTCACTGGGCAGCAGTTTGCAGCTCCTTTGGTCCAAGTGAAACCATCGAATGAGCACAAAAAGCAGTGGGTAATCTCACCAATTTTACACAGCAATTCACAGTCCCCAAAGCACTTTAATGCAATGACAGGTTATGAGAAAAAATATCTGTTCCAATGAAGGGAAAGTGTTTTACATAATCGAGAAGTACATCAGTGCACCATCGACGGAGGTGGGGGGCGATGGCAGAAGAGGAAGTAGGAGGAGAAGAAAACTTCTGTAATCCCACAGAGAGCCGTATTCTACTCTGCAAAAAGCTATCTCCTGGAGACCCCACGACTAAGTAACTGAAAATTGCAAACCATTAATCCCAGTTATGAACAGTTGCTTTTCACGAGGGGGGTTTGTGCTAAAAAAGGGGGGGGGATAAAATGCACAACACACCTTAGAGCCTAGAAGAAGATCCATCCAGGTCTGATAACCTCCTAACAGGGTTTCAAACTCTCTTCACCTTCAAGGACCCTATTGGGAAGGACTCTGTGCTCCAGTTTTGAGGATTTTCAACAGCACCCCCCCAATAAATATGTAATTAAACTTCGAAAGCTAAAACCCAGATGAGGACTTCAAAAAAATTCCCTTCTAGTACTGTGTATTTCTTTTTAAATCTGAGATACCTTTCACTTCGCCAGGCTGGAATTCTCATTCTGGGCTTGGCACTCTAACAAATGATTAATTCAGCCACCACCTTTTCTGAGAGCTTGACCACATTTAACTGGTCAAATGGTTTAATCCTATTTCAAATGCAATCCAAGAAAAATATTTTTAAATAAATTTTTTTTAAAAAAAGTCCAACAAATCACCCAACCCCACAATCTGAAAATGCTCACCTTGGTTAAGCAATTCCATTTGCCTGCAATCTGGATGTGAATTTGAATATTTGCGCCTACAACAATGATGGAGTTCAGCCCCTTGGAGGAAAGCCAGGGGACTCTACCTTCTAAGGGTTGAAAAATTAAATTCTCACCCGCAAAACTTGTGCCTTTGCCCTCATTTTCCCAATTCTTTGGCGGAAACTACGTTCTGTCTGTTCTCCTAACCCTCTGTTGGCATCGAAGAAATGTTAAGTAGCAATGGTAATAAAAAGAAAAACGACACCTGAATGGAAGGTTTGTGAAATCTGTTGATCCAAAGAGGTTAATCATTTTTACCATGACTTGCCTATTTGCAGCCCTTTGTCTCAAACAATTCTGACATGCTTTTAAAACTAAAGAAAAGGAGCCATCAAGCTAGTTTAAAAAGGAATGGGGAACTTAAAAAAAAACCGCAAAACACCCCAAAAAAGCAAAACAAGCGCTCTTCTATCTCATTAGAAGCTGGAATTTAAACTGCAATTGTATTCAATTTAAATGAGATGTTTTCTGACCAGATGAAATGAGAGGCAATTGTGGCTTTGAAAACAATGCAAGGTGGAAAGAAATAAAGAAATATCAAGATTAAATGTGGCTGTTTCCTTCAACAGATGGTGACAGCACCGTGGCAGTGTGTTGTTTTGACGAACACAAACCTCAGTAATCAATCATCACTGATTAATTATATTACCCTTCCTTCTTACCACTTGGGCTGGACTTTTATCTGCAAGTAGTATTATTGGTCTGTATGCTCTTATTTTTCAGAATAAGAATATTTCAATGCACATACCGTTTACTGTGGTTTACAGACTGCAAACAGAATCTTACATTACTGTCAACCTTTAAACACTACGCCTTTTCATTTTTTTAGATTTTTTTCTTTTTTTTAAACAAAAGCAATTGGTTTCCAACAGGCTGGATAATAAGTCTTCTGACCTGCATTCTTCTTTGACCCACTAAGGTCACTCCTGTGCGCGGGCATAGAGCTGACTTCGGAAATGCCTGCTAGTTTTACATTTCATCTCCTGCCCACTCAAAATAAAGCTTTCTTTAAATGTGTCTGCAAGGGTCCCTGAAGGCCAAAGAGGCATCCCTGTAGTGGGCAATGGAGGGACAGAAGCTTCTGCTTTTATTAATGAATGCAGACCATTATGAGTCTGGCTGGCTCCTTCCCTGTTCCCAGAAGCATATACTGTACGTGACTTAAAATGCTAGAATATTGACACAAAGCGAGCTGGGCACCCCTAAGGAAAATTACTCCTTGGATATAATGTAGGCTCATAACAGCTATTAGAGTACGAAATAAAACCCTCCGGGATCAAACTGACATATACCGCATTCCACCTAGTCCTCCAACATTAGAAGAATTTCTTTGTGAAGGCATTCTCAAGGACAGCATTAAACTGACTTTTGTAGCAATCTGCAACAGCTTTTTGGCTTAGAGCTTTTAGTACTAAATCTCTGGTTTGAATCAATATAAGTACTATATCTTCTACATTAATCAATACATTTGGTTCGATACATGTTCTATTAAATTATACTTTCTAATCAAGATTTCTACATTTCCACCCTCCCTCTTTTTCATTCTCAACTTCTTTGGCTAATAAAATAGTTCTAAAATTGTCTCCAGCTAAGGACGACAGGGCACTGGTTATTTCTCCCCTCTAGTTAGGGACAAAGTCACACGGGCCTTTAAGACATCTTATTAAGGTTAACTGGATGTGAGTATAATACATTAACATTTTCAAAGACCACATAATTACAAAAGTACTCAGAGTTTTAAATTAACAAAAAGTAAATTGTCACATCTCTGGAAAGATTATTACAAATGTTTGAAAAAATGACATGTAGATAGTTCTATGACCCAAATTACTCAAAGTATTTATTTACTCCCCATTTTGCCCCAAAGTTTCCACTGCCCTCTAATCATATGCTTAATGTTAGAGACATTTGGGTCATTGTGCTTTGGTGGCCTTGACCTGATGAATACCAGGAACACATTGGGGAAGGTGAGCATTTTATGAGAGATGGTAAGTTTAAGGACTATCTTTCAAAAGACAGACCACTTAGCCCCCCCCCCCCCCCAATGCTTTGAGAAGCTGGGGAAAAAGAAAAAAAAAGCATGTGGTAGGTTTTTTATAGGCCAAGTCACGGCCTCACAATTTTTACTTTTCTTGGGTTATTACAATGAGGTTCTACTGTTTCATTTTGACTGAGCAATGACATTTCGAAGCTGTCGGTCCCCTTGTCCCTCTTTTAATATCATGAATATTGCATTTGTGAGCATGTTTGCACTGACAAAAATTTCCCTTATTTTTTTCATATGGTAATGTCATCACCATGAACTTACGAGAGACACTGATGCATTGTCCTTTGATATTTTGCAGTTGGCCTGGGTCTGGTCTGACATCTTGGAGAATTATCTGAATGACACTAAGTTACGTAAAAGCTAAAGGTGAAATGCACCATCAGAAGTGATCAGAAAAGCCACACGATATAAAAGACAAAAAGGGTCATTAAGTTATTTAGTTTGTCCCCTTGCTGGGACTGAAGTATTTTTTACCAAATTTACACCCTAGGCCAATCTTTAATGATTCTGGCAACAAAACTTCCAACAAAATCTCTCATGGGAAATGATGTCATAGTCTAATAAACGGCACTGATTTTTTTTTTTTTTAGTTACTGTTACATAGACTGTTGTTGTTGTTATGTGCCATAGAGTTGCCTGCAACTCATAGCGACCCTAAGTGCAACAGCCCTAAACCCCACTCTATCCCGGGTCAATCTTACTGTCTCTGACATACCCACCCGATTACCCCAGTCAATGAATCAATCCATCTCATCTTGCACTGTCCCTCTACCCTCCCAAGGATGATGTCCCACTTCAAGGACTGGTCCCTCCTTGCAACATCCAAGATACGTCATATGGAGCTTCAGAATCCTTGCCTCCAGGGAGCAGCCTGGCTTCACCCTCTCCAGGACAAACTTGTTTGTTCTCCTGGCAGTCCATAGTATACTCAACACTCTTCTCCAGCACCACAGCTCAAAAGCATCAATTTTCCTTCTATCAGTCCTAGTCATTGCCCAGCTTTCTGATGCATAGCAAGTCATTGCAAAGACCATGGCCTGGATCAGGTGACTGACTCCAGACTGACAGCATTGCTCTTCAGTACTTTGGAGAAGTCGCTGATAGCAGGCTTCCCTAATGCCATTCCTCATTTAATTTCCTGGCTGCTGGTATCAAGAGTGTTGATTGTAGAGCCAAGCAAACTGAAGCTGTCAACAATCTCAATCTCTTCACCATCCATCATGATGCTTCCGATTGGCCCAGGGATGAGAATCTTTGTTTTCTTGATGTTGAGCTTCAATCCAGACTGAAGGCCACAGTCCTTGACCCTCGCACCAAGCACTTCATGTCCTCCTCAGTTTTAGCATGCAGGGTTATGTCATCTGCATAATGCAGATTGTTGATGTGTCTACCTCCAATCCTGATGCCACACTTCTCCTCACAGAGCCCAGTCTCCCAGATAATCTGTTCCACATATAGATTGAAAAAATATGGAAATAGGACACATCCTTGACGCACACCCTTCCCAGTTTTGAACCATGCAGTATTTCCTTGCTTTGTTCTGACGACTGCCTCCTGGTCCAAGTATAGCTTTCGCATAAACATAATCAAGAGTTCTGGGATTCCCATTTTTCTGAGTCAGCCACAGTTTATAGTGATCTATAAAGTCAAATGCCTTTGTGTAGTTAATGAAACACAGATATTCCTTTGGTACTCTCTCTGCTTTCATCCAAGATCCATATGAATTAGATAGTTATGGTAAATACACCCACAAAAAGGTGATGTGAGACAACTTGGCAGGTCTAACAGCAGGTATCTGTGGACTAAGGTTTTTCTATTCTATTCTATTCTCTTCTATCCAATAATTTTATTAAACAAATTTAAGTCATTAAACAAATTCTATGTCATTCAGCTGGTTGGTTTTAGAGAAGAGCTTGCAAATGAAACAGATTCTAGAAGGCCAGCGGGGCATGCCGTCCAGCAGGGTTTCTGCACCTCAGCATGACTGACATTTTGGGCTGGAAAGTCCTTTGTTCTGCGGACTTTCCCGTGCACTGGGAATGATGAGCAGCATGCCCGGCTTCTCTTGACGACATGCCAGTACTGTTGTGACAATCAGAAGTGTGTCTGAGAATATAGTGCCACATGTTTCCTGGTGAGAAGAATCACTCCCAATTGAGGACCACTGGCTTTCAACGTTTGAAAAACTATTTGTGCACAAATATATGGACGTCTGAAGATAAGGAGCATTTTGTATCAAAAGTTATGAGGGATCTATAGGGGAGATGTTGATCTATGAATGGGAAGAAAAGTTATGATTAATAGTAGAGTGGTATCTACTTTGAGATCTTGTAATTGATAGGTTTATTAGTGATGGCGTTAATTAAGTGTTCAGAACAGGAACAGACTTTTTTGAAATTACTTTGTTATAAAAACTCACTAGATTTGCAATGTCATTTTTGAATCCACTACATGGTTCTAAGTCTAAGAAGTAAGCATTTCCTCTACTATATAAAAAAGAAAGAAAGACTAGCAGAGTGGACATATGAATACGACTTGGAAATACAATTCATGTAATTTTAAAATAAAGTTAGTGGGCAAGAGAGGACAACCATTGAGAAACTGTGGAAAGGATCTTTTGGGACACACAATAAACAACATTCGTGGTATGAGCTTAGTCTCTTGAGATATGTTCACTGATCCAGTGATTTACCTCCCGAATGCACACAGATGGTTCATTTTAATTGTGATTTATCAATAGTTTTAAGAAATATTTGTAATCTAAGTTATGTGGAACCCAAATATTAAGCTTTTGAAAGTAATATTCATGATGTGGAAACAGCTATCTACTTTCAGACAATGTTCCTTCACTTTTGCTGGTCAGAAACAGGAGTGAGCTACACCTGCAAGCCATAATGTATCAGAGAGGCAAAGTGTGGTGGTACAGTTGGGAAGAACCAGCAGCAGCACGATCAGTTTCACCTTCCTCGATGAGGAAGCGAGGTCCAAGAGAGACCGAGCAAAATGTCAAGGTCATAGAGCGAGGCTTCCATACCAATTATGAATAGTTTGAATCCATCCAGTGGCTTCATGGGAGACAGACTTGGCAATCTCTTGTCAAAGCTTAGCAAACCCTACAGGGTAATTCTACTCTGTCATACAGTGTAATTAAGAATCAAGCTTGACTCGATGGCACCTAACATTGACAATGACATAGCTAGTTCACTCATAAAAGAGTAGCTGAGTGGCAGTGGCTGATGTGTTTGGAACCCTGGGCTGGGCATAAGGCTGGTACCAGCAAGGGATCTTCTTCCTCATGGAGCTCAGGCTACCTGAGAGCGAGGGTACTAAGGACCTCAGAGAAAGGTCCCTTCAATTCCTGGTGAGAGACTGTGGGCCTTGCTCTCTGGCGAGGAGGTGACACAAAGAGAAGGAGGACACTCAAGGCAGAGACAGATGCCAAGGTGCAAAAGCACAGATGGTGAAGGCCTTTAGGACCCACAAGGTCTCTGCAGGGTTTGGGAGCCACAGTCTGGCAGGGAGGTCAGCTCAGAAAGAGCCTCCCTTCACCTCAGGCACTCTTTTCTGAAAACTGTGCAGATAAGAGCTACATACAATACTTGATTACTTTGGCCTCCCTCAAATGGGAGTCATTAGGAACCCAAGTCAAGACACCGTCTTTAAAATAAAACCATGTCCAAGTTACTAATAAAGAATAAGAGACGATCATCATTGTGCAGAAATAAAGCCAACATTCAGGAAAGGTAAACAGGTGCCGTCTGGGAAAATGTAAACACTGTAGCATCCTTTTTTCCTTATGAGCTTAAGAACAAAAGTAAAATTTCAGACAGTAACTGACTCTTGTTTAAGTCTATCAGTATTGATAGTCTTAAAAATAGTCCTTTTTTTTTCTTCTTTAAGAGCTGGCAACAACACGCACACTCTACAACACTGAGAGAAGGTTGAATTAGTACAAAATTGCAAGGATAGGCTAAGCAATGCAAAATGGCCCCTGCAAATATACCTGGAGCATAAACTTTCTTTTTCAAAGCGAACAATGACTCGAGTGACCTGTTCATGTGCGAGGAGCCCATAGAACACTTAAACCCACTTCCATAAAGCCATCAAAAGTAAAAAAAAGAAAAAGAAAATAATAATTAAAAAAAAAAAGTAGGAGAGGAGCTGGTGCCCGCAGATGCCAGGCTTGTGGGAGCCCAGTGCAGAGTGGGACAGAAGGCTTTGATAGGCAGCACAGTCTAATAAGATATTCAGGGATTAGTCAATGCTCTATAGACAGATGTGTCCATGCGCCAGTTGTTGCTAAGCTTTAATTTTTTTTCCCCCCTGTAATGTTTAATTTATCACACTGGTGCTTTCTAAACTCGAACATCTGTAAACAAGGTTAAGAATGACCTCCTTCCAATTTTACATCCGCAAACACTGCCCCTTCTCCGTGCTCTAATTTTAGATACCTTAAAAATAAAAAAAAAAGCGCCACGGAAGGAGGGGGAAAGAAGGCTTATCTGACTGTCATGTGTTCATCTTGGGCAAATAGAAATTGCATTCTCGTCTGGCCTTCAGCGCACACAACTGCTGCTTGATGCTCAAGCCACAGCCTCTTTCCAGTCAAACACAATTAAACCAACTTCGCCGAAATACTTTAACAGCCTCGCGTGGTAATTAGCAACAGATCACGGGAGCTGGAGTTAACAACGGCTCAGAAAGGTCCACTTGTGAATATCCTGCATTTTCTACTCCGCCCCTTTGCTCTAAGATTTTGAGTCTTGGAAGCAGTTTTTAATGTGTGTGTTTGCTTTTCAGAAGATTTACTTGGAGAAGTGAATTCCAGTCACACCTTATCTGGCCCAAGGTCTTATATTCAAGTTGTGCTGTTTTGCTGTCTGCCCAAAGATTAAGTTCATTTTTGAAATCCACTGAAATGCAAGTTATGTACCTGAACATTGTTAGCACAGGGCATTGATTTAAAAACTGACTGGCAGTTTTAGGATTTAAACTCAGGTCCAGCAGATCCAAAAGGTCATCTGATTAGAATGGGAGCAGCAAACGGATTTGTAATTTATATTCAAAGGGTAACCTTTGTGGGGGAGAGGGAGGGAGCTACAGTTCTGCTTTGCTACTTGATATGGACAAGGATTCCCTTCAACAAAATTCCAATAATTATGAAAAATAGTGTATTGAACTCGGGCAAGAGGCAAAAGAAACGCCACTGCCTTGTACTGTATTATTTCTTTTATTAAAAACACCGCCAACACTCTCTAGGAGGTAAACTCACATTAAGAGTAAGTCAAACAGGTTATAAATCATTCAGAATAGCAGGAAAACATCTTTCCCTCACTAGAGCAAGCAAATCCTTGGTTAGTGGGGAATCTGCTGTAGACAATGCATACATAGGAAAAGGAAACTGGGTAAAGACAATATAATAATGTATTATAATGGACCTGGGTTCAGTATAAACCATTATGGGGTGTGTGTACATGTACGCCTGTATGCACTCTTCTAGACTAAGCAAGTGTTTCGGAGATGAGGGAGGAGTTACATAGAAGGCCAGGTTCAACAGGTGAAAGGCTTGGTGTTTGATACCTGGAGGGCCAAAGTCCTTTAATTCCTTGGTCCCTCAGGGCATGCACATCTTCATGGAGAATTCAACTGGATGGAACCTCAAGTAGCCTCTGCTTCAAATTCTAAAACAATCCTTTAACAATGCTAACATGTCACAGTTTAATCCCCTTTGGGAGCCTTTAAACAAATAAAAAAAAATACTGGTTTGCAGATGGTAGAAGAGAAAATACCAGCAATACTGATGCTTTACCCTCCCCTCCTTCCTTTTGGTTTTCCATGTTCATGTCCATTGTAGGGAGTTCTGGTGGTTTAGCGGCAAGAAGCTGACCTGCAAGCCTGAAGGCCCTCAATTCGAATCCACCAGCTGCTCCCTAGAGAAAGGATGTGCAATCTCCTCCAGTGCAATTAACTGCCTCTAAAAACCTGCTGGAGGGTCAGCTACGATTTAGTTCTGACTCAATGGTACACAATAACACGTCCATTGAAGAAGACACTGGGACCTTCTCTTGCCTTGAAGCCATTCCTGTTTATTAGCAAATTCTCACAGCTACAAAGAGAGAGACTGGGAATGCTGAGAACATCTCTTATCCTATATTGAACCCTTATGGGGTATTTATTAATATTCTCTCCTGCCTACCATTTCCCCTGGCCTCAAAATCTTTTAGGTTTTAAAATGGCAGGGTTGCTGGCCAGCCCCACCCCTGTCCAAAAAGAGCTTCGCTTTGCTTCAGAAACCCAGGCTGCTCCCTCCTCCCTCTAGCCGGGCCCTTTGCCGGCTTTGCTCTGGGTCTCTGTGGGGCTGTCTCGTCACCTCTCCAGTGCACAGAGCTCCTTGAAAAACAGCCCTTCAATCCCTTCACACAAAGATGTGCTGTAGCTATGGTGAACCTAATCTATAACCCTCACATTCTTATATAATTTGCTACTCCAAGTTAATTTTAAATCATCACAATGAAGCAATATAATTTAAAAAAAACCAAATAAAACAAAATCTATAAGTTTTGTTTCTGAAAGAAAAGACAGCCTTGGCTAACACAGGGCCAGGCAGCAGGCAAGGTCTACCTCCTCAAGCAAATTCAAAGGTAAGCTGTAAACAAGTACACACAGCAATGCTGCCATGGATAAAGGGGCAGGCGACGGGAGGCCTCATTCTAATCAGTCCTCAAAGGAACCTGCCACACACAAGTGGTACTTATTCTAATTTAAAGCCCTCATGCTTGCTTCAGTGTTGCAAAATTTATAAAAGAATAACTTCATTAAAACGCCTGGCACTTCAAACACAAATGCAAACCAGTCACAACACAGAAGGAGCTGGACAAGAGGAAGAGGTGTGTTCCCAGAGTTGTTCTCTCGGGTGTTAAGCAGAGCCTGCATTTGGGCACTTCTTCCCCTGACAACAGGTGTGCAGCGCAGCCTTCCTTCAGCAAAGTGCCCCATCACACAGCCCTTTCCTCTGTCATGAGGCCTGTTGCTAGTGTTGTTCTACTTAAGAACACTGAAAAGTCATTCAAAGGGGTTTGCAAGCACGTCACATGCACAAACACATCTGGCCGGACATAAAGTGAACACTATGCAGTGTTCTTTTTGAAGTCTGCAGAGAATGTTGATTCTGAACATACCACCAATGCCCTTTCTTTTTACCAGACGTCTATTTCAGATTCATGTAAGATTTTGAAAAATTAATATAAAAGAAAAAATAGTTAACATTGGCATTCAAACAAAGAATATAATATGTTGTTATGTACTGTCAAGCTGGAATGTACCCAAAGTTGATCCTCTGGGGGATTTTCAGGGGTAGTTAATTGCACGGGAGGAGACTGCCCATGCTTCCTCCAGGGAATATAGCATGAGTTGAGAGGAAAACAGTCTACTGAATTCACACACAGCAGACAGAAGTCATTGTCACATCCTAAAAGATACTTTTAAGAAACTTTAATCTCTCCTCTGAGTCCAAGACATGCTACAGCACGTGACTTCAGTCTGGATTCTGAAGCTACAGAGCTGCTGGTATCAGAACACACATCATCTCATGGTGACCTCTCCGCATAATTCTCAAAACCGTGTATTTTTTTGGAGGGGCGGGGAGAAGATGTACTCAAAAGACAATTTATAAGAATACATAAAACTCCAAGTCTCTCAAAAAAGCCTGCCATGTACTATGTCACTCACTGTGACCTTGAGGCGTTCCAAAATGAATGGCATCAACCAAAGACACATTTGTGTGGAGTTTTGCTTCAAAGTGAATAAAGCGTAAGCATTTGCAGATCACGAAAATGGTCATTCAGAGATGGATAAGGGGAAGGAATCTGGAGGTGAGGAAAAAAACAATCTCTCTAATATCAAAGAAGGAGAGGGATGACTTAGTTGTCATTTAGAAATGTGCTCTCTCAAAAATCAAGAGCTAGTATAGTGTACTCACATGGAGAGGAGTTTGATCCAACAGATTTGAAAATTTAATTGCCAAAGTAATAGCAGATGGGATTAATATTTACTCTTATTATATGCAAATAGTGAAACTAGTTCTCATCATCCTTATAAAATCGTCTTAAGAGTGTAGGAAGCTCTTTTATACTTAAACAACGCCATATATCAGTGAAAGTACATCTGTAGGCCTTTTCTTCTCCATGAATAAAATACTGCTAATCAACTGGAATGAACAAACTAATTAAATTATGGGCAGCCCAGCTCTTTATTATACAATAAAAATATGGATTATTGATCTGGTGGAATCGGCCATGCAGGATGCAGATTCAGTGACTAAAACCTCAAGATTTGCATGTAAGCCAATAATTACCCATGCCTTAATTTACTAGAACTACTTTCACTTTTGGAAAAACAAGTGAGCAAGTGCACATACACACACACTCTCTCAAGACACAACACTAGTTAAATCTGGTGTTCCAAAAGGGATAAATTCAACATTAATGCAATGGGCCAGAATGGGATGCTGGAATGTTCCCTGGGTCTGGGCTAGAATGCCTTGTCTGGCTCTTACAATGGAGACAGAAGAAAAAGGGCACTCTTCCGGCCTGTATGCTGAGTGGTAAGTGCAAACTTATTTGCTGGATGGAAATTTACTTCCTGGAGACATCCCACTACAAATCTTGTCCTCTCCTGTAATAAGAATGGATGGATTACCGCAGCTTTTGCTCTTGTTAGGCAGAATTGTTTGAAATATAACCCTGGCCTGTCTTAGCAGAAAACCCTTTCGTCTTTTAGCTCTTGAAAAGGCAATAATCAACCCTGGTTTATAAAGGAAGCAGCTCCAAATGGGAGGGGCCTGTGGAAAGCACCGCTGAGGCAGCAAACCCTAAAGAGAGGTCTGGGCTAGAATCCCTTGTCCAGCTCTTAAAATGGAGAGAGAAGAAAGAGGCACTCTGCTGGCCTGTATGCTGAGTGCTAAGTGCTGCTACCTTGGAGCAGTTTTTTATGGGGAAAGGATCTACAGAACCAGCGTGTGTGAGGATCCGTTCCACAATTCGGTTCTGTTGCCCGTTTCCCCATAAAAATTTGCCCCAAGGTAGATGGCATGGTGACTGCAACTTGTGCTCTGCTTCCAAGTGCAGGGCACAGGGTTTTCTATTTTCCTTAAAAGTCCTCCTAGCTAGCACCTTGGCTTCTGACCTCACGTGTGCCACATCATCCGCCTGGCCCTCACATGGCAACACTGCATAAATATGCTCTTTCGCCTCTCTTCTCTCTCCTTCAAGAGGAGAGTGTTTGGGTAGGCATCCCTCCAGCGCGTAGGTGCACGTGCACGTGGTATGTGTTTGGAAAGGGCTCCAATGAAGGGAGGAAAGAGAGAGGCTAAAAGAACAGCACACAAAGTTGCAGACTGTTCGGCTACAGTCCAGAAAATGAATCCAATTTTTCATTCTGTCATTATAAATATTTCATTGCAAATGGTACTGATTTTCTGCAACTGTGGTTAAGCAAAGGGCCTCTGTGTGAATATTTAAGAAAAAAGAGAGAGAGAGAGAGAGAGGAAGAAGACAAGGAAGAGGGAGGGGGAAATGAAAGGTTAGCAACCAATTAATTTCTTACGTTAAATGTAAAAGATTCTGGAAGAAATTCAACAGTGATGTAGTGTGTGACTTGAAGAAGGAGAAAAAGGAAAAAAAAAAACATTTACTCTGCTCTTCTTCTGACAGTTTCTCATAAAATATCTGCAGTCCATCTATCTTTTAGTACTCCAGGCTCCTCTGGAGAGCAGAAAATGGTGGTTTAAAGCTCACTTCAGTGCCAGTCTGCGGGAGATTGCTTTCCACAGGACCCCCGCTGATGGAGGCCTAGGGGAAGAGGCCCAGGAGTTATTCAATCAGCCCGAGACTCTGGGGCGGCTGGGGGTCCTTTGAGGGCTGATTATAAAGCTGCCCTCCTGTTGCCTGCCTCGGAACAGAACGAAATGAGCAGTGTCTTGCTGAGCAGATTCTGCAAGAAGGAATTTCACCTGTCATGGAGTTTGTCAGAATTTCAGGATTTATCTTGGTGCAAAATTAATAAAATACCAACCAGGATTTCAGGCAGACTACTCAGCTGTGTCATCTCGGAGTGATCTTTCACCCAAGAAAACCTGGACAGCGAGGGGAGGCAGGCCTGCCCTATTTTTCTGTGGGAGGGTGAGCCCGTTGATGTGACTGATGTCACCCAAACATCAGAATGAGGTTTCGAGCCAGTTACTGGCAAGGCTGAGCTTCGAGTGGGTGCTACTGTCTTGATGCACGACCCCTCACCTCTTTGCTGTAGTTCTCAAGCCTCTGAGGGCTAAGCCTGAGTCTGAAGCAGAAAAAGGGCATTTCTGCAGTTTGTAACACAGTAGGTCCCCTATGGTATTGCATCTGTTAAATTCATACACTGGTATTTCAGGTCTGGTTTGATTTATCTTTTTAAGAAAAGGAGCACTAACAACAGACCGAGTTAAGCGCTTACGCTGTGAAACATTATAAATTAATCTCAGCCTGGCAGTGAACAACAAGGTACAGTTCAGTCTTTATGTTTTAAATGCAAACGCCCCTCCTGTCTCACCACCCTCTGGGTTCCCAGCAACAGGGAGCGGGTGTTGAAGGGAAGGCAGGCACAAAGGAGGGGAGCACCATCCAATCCCATGGACCTTTGCAGTCTGGGCGGCAATGCGTTTGGCCATCTCTGTTCATCCCACTTCAGGAGGTGGCTTGCACTGGTTTGCACCACAGGAATGACAAAGGTTATTCTAAGTGGAGCTGGGAGAGTCAGGCTTTAGTTATTCTGAACTAAGGGTGGCCCAGGGGCAATTAGCTCACATCCTCAAGAGTGGGTGGCATCACATCACAGTTAGTGTCAGGGTGCGGCGGAATGAACTGGCACTGGCAATACTGGCTGGCCCAAGCGAATGGACAGGGTGGGTAACACACTTCTCATGAGGGTGGGTAACACTTCTCACGAGGGTCTAGGGTCCTGTCAAGTTTCACTGCAGACACTGACTCAGATTCAGAGCAGGGCTAACTGGAAGAGACACACACGCAATCCTTGTTTGCGCCCCTGACCTCCAACCACGCCCAGGCCTTGGTGTCTCTGTCCCTGGACACATCTCACCTCACCTTCAGTTCTCAGAGTCAGTGACCGGCTCAAGGAGGCTATAGCTTTCCTGTCTGTCTTTCTCATCAACATAACCTAAATGAGACATTAAACAGCCCTTGTAATGCTTTCTTCCCAGCTCTTTCCTTGTTTTGGAGAGCCACCTTTATTAGGCAGTGGTAAGTAGCCTGACGACATAAAACACCAAGAGATTGCAGGAAATAGTAAGTGAGGGAGAGAGCGAGAAGGGGGTGAGGAGGAAAGAGAGAGAGACAGAAAGAGCTGGAAAGTGAATGCACAGATGGTGGGAGGGGATGCAGGGTGCTCTCAGCAGGCTTCAGTGGAGACGCATTAACTCCACAGAGGGAGAAGGGCTTCCCACTAGCACTGTCATGAATTATAACTGAGTCCAGGACTCAGGCCTTCATGCCTGTCTCACAGCAAATACACTGCTCTATTTTTCTGCACACTCACCTTTCACCCTTACAAACTCCAGGCAATGCAGAGCGCACGGCCGGTGGTAAAGGGCATCATAGGAGCCTCTCCTATGTGGAGGCGGCAAAAGCTTTGCGAATGTGGAACAAGATAGGCAATTAGGAAATTAAGCTTTAACGAGGAGAGAAAGCAAGCCTTTGATGGGTGACTTGGGTTTCTAGTGAGGGCCCACCAGGACAGCAGAGGACCACTCAAGAAAGGGGACTCCCCCACTTCTCGCCCCCTGGTTCACACTGCTCTGGGTACAAGCATAAAGCCTCACTCCAATTCCTATAGAAAGTTGTTCCGGCCTAGTCAGTTCTCCTCACAGTCACTCATTCAATGAAGTTATCAATGAGAGAGACTTGTTATTTTAGGCAGTTTAAAATTTCACCACTTTGAAAGGACTTTGTTACCCGGCCTTTCACTCCCATTTAGTGCCTCGGAGTTGCTGTTCTGTATGACAGAACCAGTACCTCAAGCGCTGCTTTTAAGCACTTTTCATCTCTGCCCGCCACATCTCGGCTTTTAGAGAACACTGCTCTCTCTCTCCAATAAGGGGAACTTACTCCTTCATAGCTGCAGGGCAGAGCCTGTTAGGAGCAGGAGATTCGCTGCAAACATAACAATAAAAGATACAAATGTGAATTTCTCTTAAAATATACGTTTGGCTCTGAAGCTGCCTCGCCTTAGCAAACTCGATCAAGAGTAGACTATCAATCTTTCTCCAAATGCACAGCCACAGCCCATCGCATGCAGCTGTCTAAGGCCTGGGCACATCACCGGATCCAGAAGATGCCATAAAGAATTCTCAGCTCGTTTCCGGGGATCTGTTGTGGAAATCTCTGATCACCATCTCTCTTCTAATTGCCACAGCAGTCAGATATGGAAGTGGTGTTTTCCAACATTCAGTGCAAGTTTGTAAACACACAGGGTCGACACTTGGTGTTTAGTCTCTGCCAACGTCAGGAAGCAGATCCATGTGCAGAGAAAAACGTTTCAAAGAGGAATTTGTGGAGAAGTGCAATCTGCACCAGACTGTGGAATGTTCTAGAAATGTGAGTTTCCGGACCTCATCAAAGGAACTGACTACAAAGGTGCGGAGGTGAAGCTCTGATCTTACAAGAAAATGGTGCCTGCTGTTCGTTTCCAATGGAGGTACCCCTTCCAGTGCTGCGGCAGCGGGCTGTCTTGGAGACGAAGAAGGCAGGGCCAGCAGAGTCCAGCCAAGGCAGACTGTGACTGAGGTGATCAACATTTCCAGGGGGTGGTGAGGAGGCTGGGGGTGGGGGCGACCAAACTGGCCACGAAGCTCATCGGTACACCCTTGCTGGATGCTCCATAAAGTCGCGCTGATGGCAGTTCAGAGATGGCCATCTGTTGTCAACTCTGGGCCAGACCAAAAAAAAAAAAGTAATGGCAGCTTACTGACAAACAGGGCTGCTGGAGGAGGAAACATGTGCGCTGATGGAGATGCGATGCTCCCTCTTCTAACAACGAAACCAGCCAGCGATGGGATCATCAAGAAATTAATGGATGGAGAATTTTTAAAAAATTGAACTGGGATGCCACAGAAACTATTCAAAAGGCAAATACGGTAGCTCCAGCTTACTGCAATGACCCCTGTTGTCCTTCCTTCAGTCCTATTAACCACTTGGTTCTTGAGAATTTGACTACAGGACACATGGTAAAGCAGTGTGGGCCAGAATTAGAGAAAGGTGAGCCCAGGGTGTGCCTTCAAGCACGCACACAACAGATTAAGCATTTGTTGGTACAAAACGAGTAATTGTAAATGCATTTAGTCATTTAGTCCAAATGAGTTCATTGTGACACTGTGACAATCATGCTTTTCTATCTTCCTGCACGCTTGCTTAATTTCTAGATGCAGCTTGATTAAGAAGCAGAATAAAATGATCTCACTTTTATACATATTATGGATGTTTTAAGATTGTCATTTCCGTCCTTGGCTCAAGAAAGACTCTAGTTTTTGGCTACTGCAGAGATGAGGAGGGGACAGAAGACAGAGGGGAGAGATTATCACAGTCAAACTGAGGTTTGTTCTGTCCTCATTCTGCATCCTCCATGATTAACTTTCTGCCTTCACTGGTAGGACCAATCAATCCTGATTGAATTATCCAATATTAACAGCTGAAAGTGATCAAAACTAATGGTGAAAACATAGCACCGATCAATAAATCAATGCAAATGATTCGGTTCCTGGAGATCTGATCAAATAAAAGAGATAGATCAATTTAACCACTGAGCAAATTAAGTGGAAGTCGCTGTAGCACCAATTTACTTCAAAAGCCCCGCAGGCCCACAAAGCAAAGACAGGAGGCGATGCATAAATGGACCAGTTCCAGAACCACATGTTCACTCAAACACAAAGTATAATCCTGCAGTTCTCTGAGCTTACGTGTTACAGTTACGGCTTAGATCTCAGCCAGTAGAAAAGGAGATACACAAATCTGAGGAAACAGTGTGCAGGGACAAGACACTGACAGTCCAAAGGCAAGGAGAGATAGGAATGACTCCTCTCCATAACTGTATTTCCAAATGATCATTATGAAATGATGACATGGGTAGCTGAGAGCTAAAAACAAGCACATGCCAATGAGGTGAAACCAATCCCGTGGTTTTCAGAGGCTATAAATCTCATGGGAGGAGACTGATGCTCTTTCTTCGGAGGAGCTGCTGGTGAATTCTACCTGCCTGCCTTTGGACTGGCAGCACAACTCCTTACCCGCTAGGCCAAGAGCTAGTGATGAATAAAGAATTCCAGCCCGAGGTTCACAAGGAAGGACACGTTTTTTCTTAACTTTATATTTTGAGTGGGCGATAAAAGAATTGAGAATTATAGAAGAGTTCTGAGAAGCAGATTGGAATGCATGGCCAAGTATCTTCAGCGGTTTCTCTGAAACGTGCCATAGGCACTGGTACATACTTTTTCCTTCTCCTTGTTTAAAAGAGGATTTCAACCTGACCTGGAGGAAATAAGGAAACAAAATAAATCAAATCTCCCCCAACCACGTTCAAATCTTATCTCATGCTATGGATGGCCAAGATAAAACCTTCTGTCTTGGTCACAGCTTCTTATTTATTTATTTTTAGTGGGATTCAGGAGAAGCAGACACGTTTTGAATTAACTTTATGAAGAAAGAGGAGGATTTCTTTTTATAGTACACTCAAAACTCTCCCTTGACTTCCCTAAATCTTGGAAGAGACTGATAAAAACAAGAACTTCTACCAATAAACCAGGAAGTTCCAGTGGCCCAGTGGGTAAGGAATTGTGCTATCAACCCAAAGGTGTGTGGTTTGACTCCACCAGCTGCTGCATGAAGAAAGTTGGGCAAACTCTTCCTATGAGATTTACTGCCTCTAGAAATTCACTACAGAGTCATTCTGCCATGAGTTGGTGCCTCCTTGACAGCATAAAACAACAAATAAAGGGGGCTTCGGAGACATAGCCTGTAGAGAGGTACACTGCCAACTCAGCGGCCACACTTCTCTGGTGTGGTTTGAATCCACCAGTGGCTCCACCACAGAAATAAGGACATGTCATTACAATCACTAGAAAAATAAAGTATACAAAAATTACAAAATACCAAAAGATAAACAAGGGCAATCTCCACTAATGTGATTTATAGCCACAGAAACCTGCTTGCGGGTCAGCTATGAGTCAGTTCCTACCCTACCACAAGCAGTTGAGTTGACCAGGAAACCAATTAACATGAAATGAATTATGTCAAGGTATGATTCATTCAGAAACCATGGCAGCGAAGTAGAACAGACAATAACTCTGACATTTCTGGAATAGGGATTTTCTTTCTGTGGATGAATTCTGATTTTAGTGGCTAAAGGCTGCTTTAGGGGAACAGGGAACAGCCAATGAGCCAGGGGTCAGAGGGTGTCTGCTGCATTCCACAGATAATCAGCTTTCCCCCTAAATTTTCACCAAAGCTCTGAGAGTTAGACATAGTTGTCTTTACTGTCTTCTTTAGACATAGTTATTTTTACTGTCTCCTACGTTACAGAAAATAAAACTGGAGCTGAAAGTCAACGGCTCCTAAGCGGCAGTAGCCAGAATCAAACTTCAACTGACCTTCTCCAAAATCTTTAATCATCCTTTGTACGACCAACCTACAAACTAACTGAACATCCATGAAAATGATGTTTTTAAACTTTTAATTTCAACACAAAAGGTGATTTGGGATTTTTTTTCAAGGTAGCCAACTCTCCCAAATCTACAGGTAACTAAATCGTATTTATCCTTTGACACCAGCTTGAATGCTTCTACATTACAGCTTTCTTAGATTTTCCTAGTAGGAAAATAGCCACTTTATGTCTGAATATTTGTAACAGTTTAATGTAATAAAATAGGATTCATTTGCATATTTCACCTTTTCTAATACCTGTATATACATGTATGATGCTGGGAGCATTGGGGGCTTAGTGCAATGTTAATGCAAAGGTACACATTTCAAATCCATGGGAGAAAGATTGGCAATCCCCTTTTGAGATTTGTTCTCTCTGAAAGCTCGTTGGAGGGTCAGCTATGGTACACAGACTCAATGGTACACTCTGGAGACTAAGGTGTGCCTGATACAGGCCATGGTATTTGCAATCGCTTGTTATACATCAGAGAGTTGGACAATGGCTAGGGAGGACAGAAGGAGAGTGGATGCTTTTGAGCTGTGGTGCTGGAGAAGGGTACTGAACGTACCACGGACTGCCAGGAAAACAAACAGATTCATCTTGGAGAGGATTAAACCAAGCTACTCCTTGGAGGCAAGGATTCTGGGGCTTCGTCTGACATACTTTGGACATGTTGCCAGGAGGGACGGGTCCTTGGAGAGGGACATCATGCTTGGGAGGGTGGAGGGACAGCGCAGGAGGGGAAGACCTTCTATGAGATGGATTGATTCGGTGACTGGGGTAATCGGGATGGGTGTGTCAGAGGCAGTGCGGTTGGCGCAGGATAGAGCAGGGTTTAGAGCTGTTGTGCATAGGGTCGCTATGAGTTGGAAACGACTCGATGGCACATAACAACAACAACAACATATATATATATATATTAGTTCTAGTTATTTTTGATATCTGATATATATATACTTATTTTTTGATATCTGATATATATATATATCAGTTCTAGTTATTTTTGGTGTCTCATAAAGGGTTAATCTCTTTGTCTCATTTCTGTAGAGTCAGAACCAACTCATGGCTGACCTTCCACTGGCTTTGCAAGGCTGTAAACGGCACAGGAAGGAGCTGCTGGGGGATTCGAACCATGAGAGAAATACTGCCTTTGGGTTAGCAGTGCAACTCCCTACAAACTAAGTCACCAGAGCTCCCTAAAGGTTTCATAGCAAAGTGAATTTAAAAAAGCTATCTTTAAAACATTTTTAATCATTAGAAGTGTCAAGGTTTTTTAAAGCCAAATGATGGTATCGGAACTACAGCAGACACCTGGCATTTATAGAGGGAATGTTTGAGATTTTGACTATTAAGGAATTCCCAATATCTCAACACATAGTATTTAAATATTGAAACATGGATTTGAATTACATTTACTGAAAGGCTCATTTAAGCAAGTAATTAAGTGAGCACGTGGCTCCATCGGCGCGGAGCAGCTACATTTCAATGCCCTATCTTTATCTTTTAGGTTCCGTCCTACAGACACGAATTCATTTTTGTTTTAGAAATCTGACCATAAAACTTCAATACTTGTAGAGTCAGATACTCATCAAAATTAGGTGACTTGATAGAAAAAGGAGAAAAAAAACCAGACAGTTGTAAAAACAATTGTTGTTGTTGTTATGTGCCATCGAGTCGTTTCCGACTCATGGTGACCCTATGCACAAGAGCTCTAAACCCTGCTCTATCCTGCCCCAACCGCACGGCCTCTGACACACCCATCCCGATTACCCCAGTCACCGAATCAATCCATCTCATAGAGGGTCTTCCCCTCCTGCGCTGTCCCTCAACCCTCCCAAG
>NW_006399905.1:5858069-5937512 GCF_000299155.1 Elephantulus edwardii | reverse complement strand
CTAGAGTCAGTAAAAACAATTACATACTGAAATTTTAGTGATATGTGAAAGTTTAGGTATATCCTCAAATGCCAAGTCAGTCCTGTATTTGGAAGGTGAAATCTGGAGGGAAAGCACTGCATTCATGATTGAACAAAGGGAAGGTCTAAGTAGCAAAATAACCTTTGTGTCAAAAAGGAAACAAAACACCAGAATCGCAGAGCCTAAAGTTCATCCAGGCCACTTTCTCCTCATTTCTCTGTTGGAATTCCAATGACTGAATTCACAACATGGTGCTGACATAACCTAACTGGGAAAGAATGAGTCAATCATTGCCACTGACTTGTAACTTTTCTAGAGATACCAATTAAATTGCAATTAGTAGATTTAAAAAAAAAAAGTGGCCTATTCAACAAGATTTTTACAAACACACCACTTGCCCACACCTGTATAAACCACTCTGGATACAAACATGCATTGTAGGATATTATTCTTGGCCTACAGCAGCCTTCTCTCAAAGCAGTTTCCTTAAGTTCTGTGGGGGAAAAAAGTGAGGTCTATCAAGAAAACATGTGAAACATTCAACACATTCGTTTGTTTTTAAAGTAATACTCATTTTGTTCAAATAATGGGACACTTATTCCCTACCAGCTTGGTAGTGGGTTTTTTAAGGAGCTCAGAATTCCTCATAAACATGGGGAACAATTCTACCCAAAGAAAACAATCATATTTGCTAAGAATCACACAGCATGTAAGTCTTCGGACTGGCATTTAGTACTTCTGGTCTAGTTATGGCCATTAAGTCATTTGTGTGCCATTAAAAGAGAGACCATAGTTAATTGTTTTACTTCATAAGGTTATAAACACTTGGAAAGAGCTGTGTGCTCTGTCCTCTGAATCCTTTGCTATTGTTTCTAAAACTGTGCCCCAGACACCTCAGTTTTGTTAAAGGGGGTCTGTGCAAACGAACTCATGAAACTGTTGCCCTTTTTACTCTTATTACCTTACAGTGGAGTTTTCCCCAAACCGTATGACGTGCATTGACTTTTTCCACAGTTACTGGAATGTATGCTTGTATATATTCTTTATATTTAATTTAATTTTTCCTTTCAAGCCTAGTGACACTTCAATCCCAAAGGCCAGTGAACTGAATTCTCTAGCTTCTCCGCAGGAGAAGGATGGGAATCTCCTCTCGTGTGATTAACTGCCTCTGAACACCCCCTACAGAGTCAGCTATGGGTTGGGTCTGATTCGATGGCACACAACAACACTATAGAAAATACTGTACTGATGGAAAATGATCACATAAACCAAAATCCTTTGCAGTCTTCAACAGTTTTCAAGAAGGAAAAGGTTTATAGAAATTAGTTTGAGAACCTGGTCTGTACTAATTATAGAAAAAGTGAATAGCATACATTCTGTGAAACTTTTAAATGAATGTAAATAGGACCCTGGAGTCCTAGAGGCTATGTGAAATTTCTTGCTTCTGCCTGTCCTACAATGGGAACACAGGTACTGCCTGCTGACATTTTTAATTGAAAAACACTGATCATATAATCAGTTGAGTTGAATCAGAATCGACTAATGCAGTACACACCAAGAGTTTACTGGAGTACATTTACTTGGAGAAAGTGCAACCTGAGTGCCTCTTAGATGAAAAGATGGTAATGCTTCATCTCATATATTTTGGACATGTTGTTTGGAAAGACTGTTCCTTGGAAAGGGACGTCATGTTTGGACAGGCGAGGGTCAGCAAAGAAGAAGAAAGCCCCAGATGAGATACAGTGTCTGTGGTAGCTAATTTAAACATGATGAGGGTGGTGCAAGAGAGGAGAGAATCCAGATCTATTATTCATAGGGTTGCTATGAGGCATGCTTGACATGAACAGCACTTAACAACAACAATGCAATCCACAGGGAGCTCTGATGGCCTTGTGGTAAGGAGCTGCACTGTCAATCCAAAGGCATGTAGTTGGAATCCACGAGCTGCTCCGTGGTAGACAGATGGGCAATCTCCTCCTGTGCAATTTACAGCCTGTGAGAATCTACTGTCAGAGAGTGTTGGTTTTGACTTGATGGCACATGACAGTAACAGTGAACTACACAAAATCATTCTGGAGAACAATTTTCTCAAGAAAGTTAAATAGCACTCAGTTGTTAAGAATCTCTACACTTTGATTTTAAACTATTATTTCATTTTGCTTAGGGAGAGCTAAGCAGAATAATTTTATTAAACTCTCTGGCAGTTTATGTGGTAGTTAACAGAATCACTAGGTGTACCACCTTAACTGTTCACATGTGACAAAGACAACATCTGAGCAGTGATGAAAAATAAGAAACTTTAGTTTTTATCTGTTGACATAACTATAAAATATATTTTAACATGCCACTTTTTCATTTAAAGAATGGGACTAACGTAAGCTTCAAATTCTCTACAAGATATATAATTAATGGAACTCTAGCTTCTCAGAGCCCAAGAGATACAAAGCTGACACAAAGCCCATAGCATTGGCGAGAGACCCCAGTGGTGAGTGGAGATCTGAGCCCTCAAAGCCATTTAGTTGTTTAGAAGGTTCAATGTAAAGAGGAATTGTTGTCGTGTGCTGTAAGACAGAATCCACCCACAGATGACTCTACAGTGGGCTTTCCGAGGCAATTAAAAGCATGGGAGGAGATAGCCCATCCTTCTCCTGTGGAGTAACTTGTGTATTCAAACTGCGTGCCTTTGGGATTGCATTGCAGCCTCTTACCACCAGGCCACCAGAGGGGGAAAATTGCTAGTTTACATTTAATAACTTTGTTGTTAATCATCAGCATCACCAAAATAAGTCCTGAGTCCCAATCAGGGCTTCAAACTGGTCTTTGTGGCTTACTCCTAGTCAAGGAAGCAAAACTGGAAGGAAGTTGGGTTTGTAAAATGTGTGTGACAAAAACAGTAACTGGACTGGTGAAAGTGGAGCTGATGCCCACGAGAAACTTAATTTCCCTCTTATAAAAGAAATGCAGTGTGCACAGTACAAAACCGCCAGTATCTTGACAGGTGGATTAGGAGCAAATGGTGCCCTGCTCAAAGGTGGGAGCCAACCATGACACTGGGGACCTGTACGCCCCCACAGTTCTTGCAATCATCACATACCCCACACCACACTGCTCAAGGGGCTTACTACGCTCCTCAGAGTGTCCCGTTCCTGTTTGGGTTATTATTTCATTTACCTAAATAAAAACAACACAGGTCTGTTTTGATTCTGCATCGCAGGCCATAAATGAATTGTTTGAGCCCGTTTGAAACTGTGCTTCTATCTCATCTTCAGTAAGGATACCAGCATCATTTAAATAACTCCATTAGAAAATAAAGTGTAAATGATCGTACTCAATTTTCAAGGAGAAATGAGAGAGAGAAGAGAAGAGAAGAGAGCGAAGAAAGTAAATTTTCATTTTCAGTAGATGATATTTTTTTAAGCAGAATGAAAGTCTCTAGCCTTTTGCTAAGATCAGTCATAATAACCAAACTAAACTTATATTTATACCCATTATTTAATTTTCTTCTAACAACCCTGTCCATTTTAAGTCGTCTTCACATTCAAGGTTCAGAATTGGTATGGGCCACTCCAAGGTCACACATCTATCTAACAAGTAGGGCATTAAGACTAAAGTCTTTGGATGCCAAATATTTTCAATAGTAAGGTCGTTGCTAAGTTATAATTATTCTGTTGGGTGGGAGACACACATACTGGACAAGAGCATAGCTTCTTTCTCCTCTTCCTTTCACCCTTCCAATGTTAAGCCCCTCAGGACAACAATAATCTAGACATGCATCTAGCTTGGAGCCCAGCGGGAAAGGAGCATGAATAAAACAGGATCTGGGAGGATGGGTTATGGCAAGTGAGGTGTCTGATTCCACAGTCCAATAAACCTGACCCCTAAGTCTATCACTCTGGGTCAGAAGGTCCAATTACCGGGTCTGTTCCACTTCTTTTTATGATTGACAGCAGCCAGAGGCAAAATGACTTTGGAGTCTGTTAATCCAGCCTCTAATTCTCCCTTTGCCCCAATACGCACAAAGAATCATGGTGGCCCAGAGTGAGTGATACCAGGAATCCAGATTTAAAATGCCTTTGTTTCCTGTAAGGATAGCAACCGCGTTCAATCCCAGTCCTCCTGGGGCCATTACCTGCAGCTCTGTTTGGAAGAAAAACTTCTGTGGGCATTGTGTACAGTCATAGATCTTGTCTTCTTGTCCATGGGCAGAGAAAATATGCTGCTGCAACTTGTTTGCTTGAACAAATACTGGAATGATAAAAGAATGGGGAACTCTGGGTTATTTTGTTTCAGAAATGCCCTCAGTCAATGACTCCCCATGAACAGAGAGTGCGGGCAGAATGGCACGCCTCTGGGGTGTGACTGTTGCCAGAGACCCAGGGAGAGCTCGGTCCACATTTGCTTGTGGTAGAGTCTCTGGCTTTTGTTAAGATGCACTCTACCGAGCCCCTAATTCAATACAAACAGCTCCAAAGTAAAGGTTTACAGAGGCCCTGCTCCCTCTAAATCTTTTAAAAAATAAAGCTGAAAATTGTCAAATGTGCAGCGCTGTCTGAACAGCAATGACTCTTATTTCTCAGCAACCCACAGGTTAAGAAATCATAGATGCCAAAACCCTGTTTATTGTATTTGCCTAAAGTTACAGCGAGCGAACAGTTCTCTATTTAAATGTGTTAATGCTAAAAATTATATCCCACAGCTACTCTGAGGCACTGTCTATAAATGTGAAACAGAACGGCAGGTAAATTCTCTTTGGATACTTTAAGATCAACTCAGCCTACACACTGAATGCAAGGGTTTCAATAATATAAACATGTTCAATTTTAATGACTACAAAACAAGGCCCTAAGACTGTGTAACAGTTTACCTAGGAGACATACTATTAATAATTAAATTGTATATGCCAGAGGCAGTGTTTGGGCTGGCAGACCTGACTTCTGATGGAAGCCTGGTGCACTGTGACCTAAAAAAGTTTGCATCTACAATATTAATCTGTATAGGCAGGGAAAGGATTTATTAAAGATGTTGGCATTTGACTTTGACTCCATTCTAATCATTAAAATTATTCTAATTGCCAGCTAACCTACAATATTAGAATATCGTTCTTATGAGTCATACATTTTAATCACATTTCTCATTACCTTAAAAAATCGCTCAAATTTCCTCTTCCAGAGAACATGATTTATATTGGAAGGTTGGGTTCCCCCCACCCTTTCACCTTTAAACTGTTATTTCTAAAATTACTTCAAGCCACATTAAGACAATTCAGGTCTGTCCACACAAAAAATGCAGAGTGTTTATTACGAATGCATTTTCACCCTGTTAGTAATGTCAACAAAAAGAAATGGGGATGGTTTTATATAGATTTGTAGTCAATATCCATATACCTTAGACCATTTTAGGAGGCAGCTGGTTACAAGAAACAATGTTTTTATTATATTGTTTTATTCCAGATTTTGGTCATGAGGCAACCTATGACCTCGGGCTCCCTGGTGAAGACTCTTGTAAGCTCTGCTGTGAGCTCTTATGGAAAACTCCAAACTCTAGACTCCATTTATCTTGAGATACAGATTATAAAAACAACATATTTTCCTTACATATAAACTTAGAGGACTGGAAGATAGTTCCAGAAGGAAAATGAAGTGTCTCATGGAATTACTAAAAGGACTTTAACAGGCAAATGCTGATGCAGAGAGCAACTGCCACCAACACACTCAGGCATTGCTCCTTCTGCTAATTGTGCAATGACCATGACCTCTCTCGTTTTATTTTACCACGGAACAGCAATCTATAAGCTGGATGCAGTGCAAGTTAATAATCAATGCCTGGAATTCTGCTCTGCGAACACAAGTCAATTTTGAAAGAAGATAAGTGTGTGTGTGTGTATGAAATTTTTTTTTGTTTCGAATAAATAAGAAGGAAAAATAGCCTTGAGGGGCCTTGTCTACTAAGTCTAAAGCAAAATAATCACAGAGGATTTTCCCAAGTATATGCCATTGTTGAGGGAGCACCTAGCTTGTGTGATCGTATGGCAACCCCTTGGGCTTCAAATTACAGTTTCTGGTTTACTTTATTTTTCCCCTCTCCTGAAATGTTAATGCTCTAAAATTTTACAAAAAGTCACTTTTTAAAAAGATGAGAATTTTTATCAACTTCAACTAAAAAAACCCCTAATTTCATAGAAATAAATGCCTCATCTACTTTGCAGTTCAATAAATGTTAGAAAGGTTTCAACAATCATCTTTTTCATTTTTGTGGGGAAAAGTTATGCTTGACTAACAGACACATGCTTACACGGCTGCACGTCTTGTTGAACATCTTGTGATTAAAAAGCAGCTCTGTGCAGGCAGCCTTAGCCCCGCTAACCTTTTAACATCGAGAAGAAGGGGAAAAAGTGAACAGAACACGATGTCGTTTTCCAAATGGAAAAGTGCAAACTTCTGAGAGGATCTGAAATGCCATTTGTTCATCTTGACAGTTAACCTTCCTGCCCATTTGAGTCTTTAAGTAGGCTGCAATCAATAATGCTAATGAGCAGAAATCAAACATCTCCCCCCAAATTGAACTAAGATCCTTGCTGTAAAAGGCCATAGCAGTGGGATGCACGTCCTGCTCGGAAAGATGTGATGTGCCATCCAACTCTCCCAGTCTCCCTGAGATCACTGTCCTACCTGTGAAGCAGACTGGACACTTGAAGGTGCCTCCCATCCCTTCGAAGCTGTGCTCTATCAGGTGGCACTGGAGTTTGGCGGGGGAGTCAAAGGTTTGGCTGCAGAGTTTGCACTCATGGTTCAGTCCTTCATCTGTCAAGGAAAACACGTGAACAGAAGAGTTGAAACCAACTGCATCTTTAATAGCCAGCTGAGTTAACTCTAACTGCATACATCAATGACTATAAATATGCAGTAATACATATGCTCTCTGGTTATTTCACATTATTTATGAACTTGTATCAATTAAAGCATTTTTTAGAATTGAAAATCCAATGATAATCAGGAGTCAGATTTTATCTCAGGGCAAGTGCATTTTATTAAGCTTTTAAATATAATTGGGGTATCAATAATGAGGAACCTTCTTTTCCCTAATTACCATGATTTATTTTGTATTTCCAAAGTCCAAAAGCAACGGGCTCACAGGAAAATGGTCATTTCACACTTTCTGTGCCAAAGCTTCTCCTGAAGCTTCTTCCTCTGTTTCTCTTCTCTACTTTGTCTAGCCTAGTCATTGCTGGTGAGTCTACAATGACACACAGTGGGCCTGCAATAAATGCACTTACTGCGAGTGGGTTTCTGAGGCTGTAAAACCAATGGGAGGAGACTGCCCCTCTTTCTCAGAGCCGTTGGTGGATGGGAACCTTTGAGTTGGCAGCGTCACTGCCCACAGACTATGCCGCCAGTGTTCCCTCTTGCTTTATACTATTTCTAGTCATAAGGTTTTCAGTGCTATTCTCATTGATAAAGACTTTCCCTGCTACTTGCTACATTTTCTGGAAAGTTTGAACTATTATCAAAGCTTATAAGGAGTCTGGGTGGCACAGGGCATAACATAGGGTATAAAGTGCTGCCAGCTGAACATCAACAGCTCAAACCCACGAGGGAGACAGGACAATCTCCTCGCATAAAGATTTATGGCCTTGGGGGCCCGATGGATGGTTTTATGACTCAGCACTGACTCAACAGCCTTGTAGTTAGGAGTTGACTACAACTCTATGGACAAGAGGGCTGAACCCTGTCCTGAGCCGTCCTCATGATCCTGCTAGGCTTGAGCTCATTGTTAACAGTCCTTATGTCAACCCAGCTTTTTAAAATCACGCATTTTCATGGTTTTCACACAATCATTCACATGCATGGTGTTTCATGCATGAATATTGTGATGGGTTTTTTTTCAGTGATAAATCAACATTTTATTTCTGAATGGAAAAATAAAGAATATCAACATACTTAGCATATTGAACCATATACATAGAACAGATAACTGTGTCTATACATAGTATCAATATTTCAAAGTGTTTTGTCATTCATACATGCTCCACAGGGTATGTTTCTTTAATAATTAAAATATAGAGACAAATCACCTTAGTGCTGCAAACTCAAGAAGATGAGAACATTGTGTTTGATACTGTCTATCATTTACATTGTATTCTGGTCATGGATCTTGTGATTCCCCACCCCCTGACAATCATCTTACTAATAACTATATTCATGAATGTGTGTAAGCCAGCCACTTCATGCATCTTGCCTTAATATTCCCATTTCAGATATCCATCTAAACTGGAAAAAAAAATCAATCGATCCCTCTTGTTGAGGGTGCTCTTTTCTCTACTTGGTACTTCCAGTCTCCCATATATTTCTCATCACTCTCTGATCTTACAGATTCTTCCCTGTCATTTTCCAAACACATTTTCACCAGTTCCAGAATTACTACTCATTATTCCTCAATGTTTCTTTGATATCTTAGGAACAAGATGATGGTGAAACATTTCAATGCAGTAGCAACTGCTCTGTAATGTCCACAGTTCTGTATTACAGTTTGATGTTGCTTTTCCCCCCTCACTGAATGGTTTCTGAAATTTACAATGTAAAGATTCATTTGTTTCAACTTACAAAGATAATAAAACTATTAACTTGACAACCTATTTTTATAGTGTATACTGTGCTTTAGATTCAGCTGTTCCAAATACATACAGATATCAATTAATTATTTAATCTCAAAATAGCCTTATTAAGTAGGTACTTCTATTACTGTCAGGCCCAGAAAGTTTAACTTTTCCCTGAATCACAGGGGCTAGTAACTGGTAAAGAGAAAACGAGAATTCAGGCAGCCTGGATTTGAACCCAAGCTGTCTGGTTCCTGGGTTTATGATTTTAACTAATATGCCATAGCTTATACCAGCTAATCCCAGGAGTCCTGATCATGAAGGTGAGGAAATAAGAGACTGCAATTTAACCTGGTTTGTTATCAAGTTATATTGTCATATCTCATAATTGCAATGATTGTAAAAGCTACTAAGGACCATCTATGTCTAAGGAATGAGAGGCATATTCATACCTGGGTGTAACAAGTCTACAGTCCAAAGCTATTTCCCTTCATTCACAGAAAACATGCACATGTAAATAGTTCACCACTTGATATGGCTGGCACCACAAAGGCTCAATTACAAAGTGAATTATTATTAGCTAACTAAGAGTAAAATCACTCTATTTGTATTCCTAATCTTTCTTCTCACACAAGTATGAGTCTTTAGAAGCAGAGGATTGGAATTTGTAAAAAGAGAAGCAAAGCACTAATTAAGCCACCCAGCACTGCCTACATTTCACAAGAGAGAAAAACCTACTCTGTATTTGGGTGGCACGGTAAATTCCTTGATTATAATTATGTAAGAGGGAGTTTAATTGTGCAAACTGACATGACAAGGGGCTATACAAAAAGCTTTAGGGATTATATAAGATCAAGGGTGTTTCATCTCTTCTTTCTTTTTAAATCCTAAAGTCACCAAAAATTTTCAAAACGTAGACATTTAAGAAACACAATTTATCTAAAGAGAACTGGTTCAGCAAGTTCATCATCAGAAATGCTTACTACATTTAAAATTTTTCTATTTTCTTCAGTGTTACAAAGCTTTATTTAAACACCATTAATGGTAACCATAGGTTCTAATTCATCTTTACCTAGTATGTGCATTCATAAGAGTCAAGATATGCGCTATAGGTGTGAGCCCACAGGCTTTTGTTCTAGAATTCTTAAAAGTATGGTGGTGGAGGGCGGTGAGAGGAGCTCTGGTGGCCTAGTGGTAAGGAACTGTGCTTCCAAATGTGCCCAAAGGCATGGGTTTTGAGCCCACCAGCCGCTCCATGGAAGGAAGATGGGCATTCTCCTTGCGTGTGAATTTCTGCCTCTGAAAACCCATTGGGAGGGTCAGCCATAAGTCGGTTTTGACTTGACCGTACATAACAAGATGATGATAGAGGAAGACTGATGTCCAGTCTGAAACAACTCACAGCTGACCCTTCAGTGGGTTTTTGGAGGCTATAAATCACATGGGAGGAGACCACCCATCTTTCTCTTAAGGTGCGGCTCGTGCGTTCAAACTGACAGAGAGATGTCCTCACCTCTGGGTCAGCAGCACAATTACCTACTGACTATGCTCCAAGAGCTCCCTTTACCTTGGACCATGGTCAAAACAGACTGTGTATCATGGTCAAACCAGCATGTATACATAGAGTGGGGTTTGTGAGGCAGTAATGGCTGCGGGTTACCACAACATAAACACAATCATATCAATTAGGATGACATCAAAAGTGATTTTATTTTTCTCTGCCAAGAATATCTTGAAGATTATACACACACACACACACACACACACACACACACACACACATATATATATATATATATATATACACATGCAACTGGAGCTCTGGTGGCCTAGTGGCAAGAAGCTGCCCTGCCACCCCAAAGGCAGGGGAGTGGAACTGGCTGCTCCTCAGGAGAAAGATGGGCAGTCTCCTCCCATGCAACTTACAGGCTCTGAACACCCGCAGGAGGGTCAGCTCTGAGTCCGCTCCAACTTGACAGCACATAACAACAACAGACACGTGCAAAAGCAGCCCCATCAGTTTCCATTTACTTTCTATCCAAAGGACAGAGAAATGAAATTCCACAATATAAACAATGCAATTTAGTTAAGGTATTTCATAAAAAAAGTGACGGAAGGACATTTGTACATTATAAGTACAGATTTAATTCATTATTGGTCCCATCCTTTCCTTGCAAAGTCAACAAGTAAAGGTAGTAACAATCGCATCCGGTATTTTCAGAATTCTTTACAGTTTATATAAAGCACACTGAAATATAGGAGGGAAAAGCATTGGATGTTCTACCTGTTCTAAATCATCCTATGTAAGTTATCCTTCTGGTAAACTTACCTCCTGGTTATTTAAGCAGAAGAGAAATGTCTACTTGGTCGTGTAAAGCAAAGACTGGTGTACTCATAGCTGGAGATTTACTATACCCACGCCTTTCTCTACTTCTCTGTTTCCCTGCCTTAATCCTCATACTTTCTTACTATCACAGGATCAAATGTATTAAGAATAAAATGCAGGGGCTCCCAAAATTTGAGATATAACAGAAATATAATGCCTTTTAAAAGCAAGAAAGAAAATAAGAAAAAAGGAAAGGTATATACCAAACAAAAAACGAAACACTGACATTAAGAAATTCAACAGTTTACCGTTATTGTGGTCTCTGTATAACCGTGCCTTCCATTCTGCATTTACCAGTGCACTAATTTTCAAAGATTTCCTATAAATCCTTAGTACTGGGTTACCTGGATAAATTCAGTCCCCTTTTCCTTCCAAAATAAGTTTCTGAGACAACAAATATTAAAAAAGAATAACTGTGTTTTCAATTTAAACTGGTATATGCGAGTGACCTGTCAACATCTCCGGTTTCTGGTGAACCTGCTACTTAAACTCAAGATTTTGCTCACGGATTTCTAACTTGCACCTTGCTCTCCTAGACCTTTTTCCTCAAGGTGTGCAAGAAATGCTAAAAACTCAATCAAAAGAACCATCTTCTGTTCTCCAGAAAGGCAGCAGCTGATGGTAATTGGATAGTACAGTTTGACTCATTTAGTAAAAAGAGATTCAGATTTGAATGATTTAATAGCCATTACTATATTCTATTAAGAATATCACAGATTACTGCTGCCCTATTTTTCATTAAGTGTTACAGATGGGATCCATGTATCCAACTTTCTGATTCTTCTTTTTTGTTTTGCTTATCTATATTACCCAGATTTTCTACAATAAGCATAATTTGTCCTTGTTGTCTTCTAGAAAATGAAATAAACAAAGCAAAACAAAACACCCCTCTACAACGACTAAAGATGACGGAAGAACAATTGACGTCTTTGAGCTGTGGTGCTGGAGAAGAATCTTGACTATACCATGGACTGCCAAGAAAACAAACAGGGTCTGTCTTGGAGAGGGTCAAAGCAAGTTTCTCCTCAGAGGCTAGGATTTGAAGCTCCATCTCACATACTTTGAGCATGTGGCCAGGAGGGACCAGTCCTTAGAGAAGGACAGTGAAGGAGAAGAAGACCCTGGATGAGATGGATTGGCGGTAATGGAGATTGGATGTGGTGGGGTCAGTGAGACTGTCTCAGGACAGGGCAGCTTCAGAGTTGTATGTAAAGTTGCTATGAGTCGCAGGCAACCGGAATACACATAACAACAAGGATATATTCTGCTTGTAAAGTTGTATTACACTGAAACTTTGATAGCCAAAAAAGTTAGGCAGATGATAAGCAGTATTAAGAAATAAGGAAAGAGTCCATTTGTGGCTATTACACTGAACTCTTGTTGGTGTGTGCCATCAACCTGGAACTGACTCACAGCTGACCCTACAGCAGGTTTTCAGAGGCTGTAAATTACATAGGAGATTGCCCATCTTTTGCCTACTGAACTTCTGGGGGTGGATCCAACCCTATGCCTTTGGGTTGGCGGTGCAACATCTTATCACTAGGCCACTAGAGCTCTCCAGATGTAGCCTACCTAAGTATTTGTGAAAACAGAAATTAGCACAAGGAAAAAGAAAGAAAAAATGTTAGTAGGCACATGAATCCTTCTATCTTCATAGACTAAGGACATTCTCACTGCTGTATGTGAAATGAGGATGCATGTATGCACCCCACAAGTGAGGGCCAGGAGAGGTGAGGGTAAAGCTACACTGATGAGAACACACCAGAAGCCAGCACCTTCCTGCTCCTGTCACACACTCTGAGTCATAACCAAAAACTGGTCATTTCAGTGGAAATCCTTCTTTCTACTCATGTATCTTCATTTAGATAATAAAGGTGAACACAGATGTAAACAGGAATCAAGTCTCTGTAAGAGGAGTGATGCAAATGTAAATATTTACTCCAATACTGAATGTTTCAAAGGAGAGAATCTGAACATATAATTGCAACCCAACCTTATTACCTTAGCAGGAAACACTCTAATCATTTACAAAACTTTGCGCCGCATGAATAAAAGCTGCTTAATCTAAGGCGAAAAGTTCAAAGACTAGATGGTTCTTTCTGTTTCTCCAATTTAGAAACCCTGGATCTATAGAGCTATTAATCAGTGAGTTTCATAACAGAAAAAGAAAAACAAAAGTTATGTTTCAGATTCTCACAACTTGTGCTATGAGCTCCAACACGGCAACTGTTGGTTTAACACGAGACACTGACATTTCAATATAAGCTTTAAGCAAGAGAAACCCTTTAAGCAGCCTCCAGACTGCGTGTCCCATGTTTATACTCCTTTCCCTTCAATAAAAACAAAAATCCAGAGCTACGAGCAAATGTTCAGTGGTTGACTTACATGCAGCTGTTATCCCAGGAATCACTGGGGGCCCCGTTATATCGTCTGATCAACACTACAGCCATTACCGAGGACCAATTTGTAACGGTTTATAAGTAGAACTCCTTCTCTCCTTTACCCTCGAGACCGGCCAGGAGGGTCCTTCAGCCTCTTCCACTACATAAATCTATAGGCTAAAGTCCAAAGATAGAAACCCCTCCTGGTAAATCACTGTGTGGCAGGGACCATGCTTAACGGCTCTGATCTGAGTGGGTGTAAACTCTGCCCTCGGAAGCCAAGCAGAGGAATCAAGTGCCCTGCAGTTGTAATTTTTCCAGTTTGAAAGTGGACTGCTGTACATATTTACTTATACTTCAAGTCCAAGAAAACTATGCCCTAAACCAATTTCCAGTCCCTCTCTCTTTGTGCTTTGCCTGTCCCCTTGCCTGAGTTAATTTCCAGGCACACATTTATAAGCTAAGGGTCTGAGGAGTAACAAAGGAAAGCCACACGTGACAAAACTCACCCCTCGGCTACACGGACTCACCCTAGAAACCGGGAGCAGAAAAATAGGCAGGCTGCACTGCAATTTGCCATGCACGCTGCCATCCCTTTCTGCCCAAGTCTGGAACAGCCGGGCTACTATAATTTGTTGTATAATATACCGTCCATATTTCACAGCTGTTACATAAACACGTTAAGGTGCTAATTTGGCAACGGAGAGTATTACTTGGGCTTGAGACTCTGCCCACCATATTACTCATTATGTCCCCAAAGTAAGGTAGGACTGGAGAGCACTGGAGATTGTGGGAGTCATTTTTTAATTTTTTTTTCTCAGTACCCCACACCAGTTATAAAGTTCTGTCCTTATTCTTGCACAATTTAGCAGGAAAACAAATGCTGCTCAAAAGCTGATGATGACACCTTTTTGGCATTTTCTTGCTGGCAAGATGGTATGTCTGCCACGACCATTCTGTTGGTGCCACATCAGGAAGAAATGAGAGATAAGAGCAGAAGACACTCATAATGAGACAGAAAGGGCACTGGGGATGGAGAGAGGACACAGCACCAGGTGCCTCACCTCTGACCACTTGTGCACCAGGTGTCTAGCACCCAGTGACCTCCAGAAAAGAAAAAGGATTTACCTCCTGGGGATGCTGTGTGTGTGGGTGTCTCAGCCAGTTTCTATGCCAGGGAGCCCTAACAAGGTATAAGCCTACACTTTGCTCAGTTATACCTGTTTTTGACCAGTGGTCTAAGGGCTACTCTGCTTTTGGACTTTACAAGCAAAGTCACTGACAGTGACACTGTTATTTCCTGTCTTGAACTCATTATCAGCAGGGCTGGAGCAGGAAATGATTCAGCTGGGGGAGGCGGCATTGTACCCAGCAGATCTTAAAGAGCCCAGGGGCTGCCTGGAGCCCCATAAACATCAGCAGCTTGGAAACTAGCAGGAGGTCCAGGTGGGTAGGGATGGGAGAGGCAGTCAGTGGGATTTGGGATGCTCAGAGATGCAAGAGCATCCAATTCCTTGGCTATTATTATCAGTTGTGTGAAGTACTTATTAGGGTACTCTCGTCTAGGATAAAATACTGGAATGTTGTTCAAACAATAAGCAATAAAAGCAAGCCACCCACTAAAAAAGGTGGCTTCTCTCCAACTTGGGGAACTCAGCAGAGATGCTTTGGCACAAGAAGGGAAAAGGAATAAGCACACAGACTACAGATGCCCTTCAAACCTGACCAGTAGGTTGCCCCTCCAGCCCTTCTCCCCTTTATTTTTTGACTTTCAGAATCTCAAAGAAAATATTCAGTGCTGGCATATATTTTCAAAGAGAAAAACTCTTTGGCCTGCAATATTTTTATTTAAAATCCAGGTATCCAGGTATGAAAAGCAGGTGTTTAATAAAATCACATTGAGAAAACCTTCATCTCCCCTCAATACAAATACCACATCACTTAACAAAGAAAAAGGAAATAGCTTATGTTTCTTAGTAAAAATACTGTATGATTTGGAAAAGGGAAGGAACACGGCCGACTAAAACTGAAAGGCATTGTTTTCCCAAGTCCATTAAAAATAAAAATTGCTTTTAAAAAATTCTTATAGATATTTTTTACTTCATGATAAGCCACTGTCCTCTATGGAAAGGGATGAAGTTACCAGAACAGCCCATTTCCCCTTGTTCATCCTCAAACACATGAAAGAAAACCTTTCTCTGAAAAACAGACTAACCATAATCTTACTTGGTTTTCTGCTGTTAACACTAAGTGTCTAAGCACACAAAAAACAAGGATGCAAATTTTACTTTCATTCGGACTAATTCACTAGGGGTAGAAATTGTTGTCATTATGTGCTGTCGAGTCAGCTGTGACTCACAGCGATTCTGTGAATAACAGATTTGAAACCTGTCCTATCCTGGGTCATCTCTGATATATTTAAACCCAGTGCTACAGTCACTGCGTCAATCTCTCTGGTTGAAGATTCTTCCTCTCTTAGATCCTCCACCTTCCGAAGCATGGTGCCCTTCTCCAATGACTGGCCCCTTCTGACAATGTGCCCAAAGCATGTGAGACAATATCTCACACGTAGAAACAGTGTGTTTCTATTCAGTAATACATCTCAGTTAGTGCCTTGGCTAGTGAAGACTGGTGGAACGCAGCACCAACACCTCAAAACCAAGGAGATATGTGGACCCAAGCATGGAGTTACTCATTAGTCCTTAATAGAAAACCAGCTTCATGAGGGCAAATGTGTTGGCCTATTTTTCCTCATAGTTACCTTCCAAATACCTAGAAAAGGGTGTGACTCATAGAAGGGGCTCAATATGTATAGAGTGTAGGCAGAATACCTACACTTAGACAGCTCTACCTGTAATTTCATCAGAACATCACATAGAAACTAGCACCAGAACACTATTATCATCTGTGTTTCAATATTTCTCTCTCCATCTTGGTGTTTTCCCAATCCATTGGATACAGAGGACTAATTGATTGTACCCTGTTAGCTTCAGTATTTGTTAAGATTAAAATGCTCTTTCAAATACAGCAGTAACAAATGCATCATTTTATATGCCATTTTATGTCTTTACTAAACTGACAGCTCAAAACTTGAAGAAGAAAAATGGACAGGAAAGGTTATCATGTATTGGAAGGAATATCTTCCATTTGTCCACGTCCTAGAACGGTCTCCATATCATACATCCTGTGACTCATAGTCCAGATTTTAAACAGTTTTTATTAATAGTCATGAATTCTTTCAGAAGGCCATGCTTTTAACTACCTGGTTAAATCAGATATAAGTATTTATTACATTGTTGGCTTACAATTTCTTTTGTTGGATATTAAATACCTACTATTAATGCCCTCCTATTTGGGACTTCGGACCCTGGTAGAAGTAGAGGTATATTTACCATCAAGTACTGTATGGAAAAAAACCAAACAATGAAACACAAACCGGAAAAATAGAAGGAGGATAGTTCATGCAGCATAAACTAAACATTAACTGACTTTAAAGGTCAGTCTATTGGGAGATTGTTTCTGAGAATTGAGACAGTGGGATGGTCAATATTAATTCTGTAGTAGGGGGCCTGGATCACGCACTGCACACTGAGCACACTTTCGTCAGCTACGCAGCCTTGTAGCTGGACTGTGGATAGTGAGGGTCAGAACCTTTTCCTCTTACTTCCCTTCTTCTTCTTGGCAAAAGGCAACTAGTTATCTGAAGGAAATAGTCTCCGAACACTGAAAAGCTGCCTACCCTTACTAGAAAGTACAGCTGGTCCTTTCTCCCCTTTCCTCAAAAAATAAAGAAAAAAAATGAAACAACAAAAGAAACTGGGTAAGGTTTTGTGCTGCTGGGAATGTTATGGCCCTCAACAAACACAATGCTGTTAAGTGCCTACAGGTATAAGCCAAGAAGCCGGTTGGGCATTTCCAAAGAAAACTCTCTTTCATAAGTACTAAAGACTATTCATTACTTATTAAAAGGTGACGACTCCTCTCCTGATGTGCCCTGTTGAGAATGAGGGGATTCACTTGTAAAGCAGACGTCATCACTGCAGTGGGGTGTGAGGGGACAAAGGGGACTTGAATCTTTTCGTTTCCAAGTAGTCTGCTCTTCTTTATTTTACCTGTGGCAAGTCTAGTCTAATAGTTCAGCAGTAGTGCAAAACAACATACAAAACAAAAAAGAAATTAAAAACAAAACCAAAACCCCCCAAAGACACACACACAAAAACCCCCCTCAAAATTCAAAAACTACAATGTTGTATGGTATTTGCAAATGAGCCACATTTTTATTACTATATTGGTATGACCTTAGAAACTTGGCCTTGAAGAATGAAGGGGGGAGGAGGGGAAGGTAATGGCACAATAAATGCAGTAAGATTTCTAAAAACAGTTTACTGGAAATGTGCTCTGAAACTTGAATTCTTCTAATCAAACGATGCCATCCCTTGGAGAAATTTTCCTGTGCATTATTAAAGTGATATACTGCAGTACTAGTTAGAGCTCCATAACCTTTAAATTGCCTGATTGTAATTAAGGCCACTAGTTTTATTTAGGAAGGTTGAAGGAGGCTCAATTTAAGTTGGCTTAACTAGTGTGAATTTAATGTCATGCTGCCAGAAGGCAGAGGCACGCTCTGGCCTGGCTGTACCGTGGCACATGCAGCTGTGGGGTCATGGATTCTAAATTAAGCCCAGATTTAAAGAAACTACAGACATCAGTAAACAGCCGGGTGTGTGCAAATCCATGTCCCTGTGTTTGCTTATGTACACAACTGCTCATTCACCCAGCCCTTCATCATTTGATATAAGGGCTCTTTCCTAATTCAGGACAATGGAAATGTGATTATTTACAGTGTTTAATAATGAAAAAATAATAAAATGGGTTTATAACTACTCTGGGGGCATAATGATCACTTCTGCTGAAAGGTGGGATTTAAGGAAATACCCAATCAGCACTAATGCTTTAAAACAAAAACATGATCAAATGGAATGTGGAAGTAGTAGAGGCAGGAATGTTACTCTCATTACAAACAATCCCAAGAAAATTTACAGTTATGCACATGAGGAGAAAGGAAAGGGTATTATTTGGACAAGGTGTTGAGTAGAAGGAATGAAAGGTACACGTAAACTGCACCCAAAAGGCAGCGGATCAAAGACTGAAAGGAAAAAGATTAAAAAAAAAGAAGGTCCTCAAAGCACAGACCAGAATAAAGAACGGGCAGCAGCAGATAGAAAATGCATAAGGATTTGACCCATGTTCAAAATTTTGCTGGATATGAGCTCAGAAACATCCATCTCTGGATAGAATGCTGGCAATTTTCTGTAGCTCCAATGGCAATAATGATAAATGAATTTCCTTGCAGCCAAGTGGCTCAAGCAGCCAGCGACGTTACCACTATATAATTAATAACAATAAGCAATTAAAGAGAACAGCAGGTTACAGACTATACGGTGTCAAAATATATTGGCAAAGAGAGAAAAAAAGAAATAAACCAGTCCCAGCAACAACACACTTAAAAAAGGAAACTAAATGTACAGTCTATGAATATCTTCTTCTGGTGTGTATTTTGGATGAGGCATTTATGCTTGAAGAAAAATGGAGGATGACATAAAACTACTATAAGGTGATTAACATCTCTCCAAAACCAAGTCATGCTCCTAATGTGCTGAGAAATCACAGAATTGAGATGGGGAAAATGCCTGGAGAGCTGGCTGACCACAACGTGGCATTACTATTTACTAAACAATATTCTAATAAATACCTCACAAAACTGTATTTATTGGCTCAAGTCTTTTCAAAGATTCCAAAACATTTTATTTCATCAAAAACAGAAGAGAAGCAATAGGCAAGGAAGGTGTGAGAAGGAAAGAGGAAAAAAAAAGTAAGACTCTACCCTATATATTTGACTAAAAGCTGGGATGTGAGGTAAAGGTTAAAAATGGTGCTAGATACAATCTAACTATAAACTTATTCATTAGTCAAGAAAATTGGCTAATGAAAGTGATAGACCGAAGATTGGTCATGATTAGGGCCAGAATTTAGACTTCTTGAGCTCAATATTATACTGCCCCACTGATACTGCAGTTTGAAAAACAAAAACAACAAAAAACCCCCAAACTAAAACACTGGTGGTGTACATCAGTCCTCTTTACACACATTTCACAGGAGTCATGGAAACAAAGGGAATGTCTATCAGCAGATGCATTATGGGATGTACACACAATGGAGTATCACTCAAGCCTACAGAGGTAAGAAATCCTGACACACACCACACCATGGATGAATTTTAAAAATATGCTGAGTGAAGTGAGCTACTCACAAAGAGGGCTACCACTTGAATGATCTTAGGACTTATTAGAAAGAAGAAATGGGTAGAAACCAAAGACAATTAGTGGTTACCAGGAGTGGGAGGGAGGGAGGGAGGGAGAAATGGTAAGGTTTGGCTTAGAGGGCAACTGGCTTTATCTTAACGGTATAGGAATTAGGAAATAAGTCAAGATGGTTGTAGACTTTGAGGAATATAATGAATGCTATTCAATTTATAGAAGCTCTGGTGTCCAAGTCCACAGGGAACTATTTCATCAATCCAAAAGTGCGTGCGCCTCCCAGGTGGTTCAAATCCTTCAGTGGCTCCATGAGAGAAAGAATAGGCAATCTCCTCCAGAGCAATCTACAGCCTCTGAAAATGTACCTGAGAGTCAGGTAGAAGTCACTTCCAATTCGATGGGAATGAGTTTGGCATGGAAAGTGGTTGAAGTGCTGTATGTTTTCTTGTGGATATTTCCAGCACCCGGCCCCCAACACCACTGAACTGATTCCAACTCATCGCAGCCCTACTGGACAGAGTAGAAACACCTTGTAGGCTTCCCAAGGGCATAAATCTTTAAGGGCGCAGGATGCTGCATCCTTCCCTTGACAACAGCTGGCTGGTTTCCATTTGTGGGTTTTTACTTGCTCTATGAGTATTTTAACCAGTGTGCCACCAAGGCATCTTATTTTAGTAATGATAATAATAATAAAAAATAATAATAATTTAAAACCTCTGTTCTCCCTCTGAGGTTCAACTTTAATGATCAGTTGCCCCTGCAAAAAAACTCCCAACCCATTGCCAACAGGTTGCTTCTGACTCCTAATTACTTAACTGCCTCTGAACAAAGTACAAAGAAAGATTTTTATTTCCATTCCACCTGGTCACTTCTTTCCTCTCTGCCAAACCAAGACCTGGATTGATTCCCATCTCCCTCATCTCCTATTTCTTTAGCAACTCTCTCCTCTCCCTCCAAGAAACTGGAGCCTTAGTTAATAGGCAGCATCTGCTGGGAAATTTCGTAATGGAAAAGTTAAATTCTCCATATCTCCAGGTTCTCTAGAGGCATTCAGATCACCAATCCCAAAACTGTGCATCTGAAAGGTTGGTGATTATCCAGCATGGCTGGGTGCATGGCTATGTGCACTGAAACTTTCTCTCAATGGTCATAACCCAGTGATTTGGTTAACTATAACTTGAACTTCTGTTGAGTTTCAGGTCCCTTTGTTAAACACCACTGAGTAGGTTCAAACTCAGAGTGACCCTATGTAAAGCAGATACAGCACAATCTCACGCTGCCTGAGTTCTCCTTTCAAGAATTCCAATTCTTCAGAAACAGACTGATTCCTTCACTCTATTCTGCTTATGGCTAACTATATACTTCTCCAAGTGTCTGAACAATTCCCTGACAGACTACTCCTACATAGAGTTGGAAGAAACCAAGACCACATGCATATTCTTAAGTGTGAAGCTTAGAGTAATGCCAATACTTATGTATGGAAAATCCGTTACTTAAATATGTTCCTAATTTCCTTTACTCTCTTGGGCATTTACTCTGGATAGACTAGCACATCTAGACACTTGTATGCGGAAGCCAAGGTGTTGCTGGCATACCAATGAATCATGCACATTTTTATTTCCTTCAGCTCTGCCTCCTGTCAGTCAAGAGCAGCCTATGTGAGAAAGTCATTATCCCCTGCAGGGAGAAGAAAGGAGGAAAAGGGAAGAGGAAGGGAGGAAGGGAGGCAGGAAGTTACTCATCCTGTACCAATAACAACAAAAGAAATAATCACCAAGATTGGAAGGATTGTGTAGTGAAGAGTTAGATGCCTCTAGGCCTTTTGTTAGGTCAAACCCCAACTCTGAAAATGACAAAATGGGCCTGCCTAACAAAAGCCATGGATTAGTTAATAAGTTTATCTGTTAAGTGAAGAATGAGTCATAATATTAAAGATAGCTTTTTCTCTGAGAGCAATCCCTTATATTAGCTTCTGTAAAGCTATTAAATATTTCTAAGACTATAATGCCAAATTATAAAGATGCTTTGGGCGCAATAAATTTTTAATCCCCTATCTTTATGACATTTTTTCTAAAACCTGAACCCACTCACTCAGGCTCCAATGAAAAAATGTAAATATTGTATACTGAATCAATAAAAAGAAGCTTGATAATGAATCTCCAGGGTAAAAAGAAATCTAATGGAAGCAAAGTCACTAAAACACCTATTTTTTCTTTTTTATATTTAATATACTTTATTATTATTATTAATTTTAATGAAAGTTTACAGAGACTTTGGATTTCCATTCATTCATTGTTGCATTTTCTCCCCTCCCAACCCTTCCCCCAGTTCACTCTTCTTTTTGAAAAGTAAAATTCTTTCATTGTTATACAATCCCTCCCCCAAGTCCACTCCACTATTCTTCTATTGATACTATGATATTTATGTCATTTCTGAAAACAAGTCTGCTTTATCTCACTTACTAGTCTCATTCTCAGCAAAGATAACTATTGAAGCCCAGGAAAAAGGTGACCTATGGTGACTACTTGGCTATATTCTTCCTTTGCTTCTTGAAAAGGAAGCATGATTTGGTTTCTTAGAGGGGGTGGTTAGCATTAGACTTTGTAACTTGGACAATCTGGGGGAAAGCGAATACTTCTGTGTGAGAGTGTCTGATGAGATAGGAGATAAAGGGTCTGAACTCAACAGGTAACACAAGCCCTTTCCATGAATACTATAAAAAGGGAAGCTTAGCAATTAAAACAGGAGTACAATAATACACGTTACTATGGTATACATGTATTATGCATACTGAAGAACAGATTTCTCGCCTGATATCAACAAACCAAAATTCTTGGTCACAAAATACAATTTCTTCCCTCAAACGGGAAGAGAAGTCACTGTAATTAAGTATTGCCCCTAGCTACTTCAGATAATTAAAAATAAAATAATCCTCAGAGAATTAGACATAACTAAGACTAAAACAATACCCTTAAGAGAGAACAGATGATTGAGGAAGAGGCGGAGGAGTAGCCTGGTCAAAGCAGGGATGGCCCGTTTCTCTCTAGTAATAGTTCCCAAAAGGCTACTGGACAACTGCTCCAAAGGGAACAGCATGAGAAAGCGGAAACGTCAACCCAGTGCCACACAGGTCTTAGAAGCTTCTGGAATGAATATGAAAAAAACTGGAACAAGACAGTCAAGATCTGTCTTAAAATGATAATATCAGGGAAATTCCAAATCAAAGCAGTCACCCTGACCTTAAGTCACCCAATCAGGCCTAGATATTATCTCATCTACTGCTAAAGATCATAGCTTGTTATCAGTCCAACACAACACTGAGGCAGAAGATGATGAAGTTAGTGTTCATGCATTCCAAATTCATGTCTCCCGCTTGTTTAAATTCCCACATGAAACAGACTCTTATCATTGCTTAGACTACCAATGGTGGTTAGTTTGGCTTCATTATCTCTACCCGAGAGTGACTAAATATAACAACTTCCTACATAATTATACTTTGGGATTCTCAAACTGTGTTAGTATGGGTTCAGAAACAGACATTTTCAGGTAATCTGCTAAAAAAAAGGGCTTGGTCCAGGTAGCCTAAACCCAGGACGGAGCAGCTGGGAGAGTTTAGATTCTTTGCTTACAGTCTCACGGTAGTTGCTGAGATTAAAAGGCAAGGACAGATGTCAATTTCAGTTTGGGACCATTTTTTAAGGTAAATAATGTAGAGTGCTTACTTTACAGGATCCCTAAGATTTTAGAAATTCCATCTCACATACTTCGGGCATGCTGTCACTAAGGACCAGTCCATGCTTGGAAGGATGGAGGGACAGCACAGGAGAGGAAGACACTGGATGAGACGGATTGCTACAGTAAGTGGGGTAAGGAAGGTAGGCGTGTCAGAAGACAGTGAGACTGGTTCAGGATAGAGTAGGGTTCAGAGCTACTGTGCACAGGGTTTCTAGGAGTCATAGTCAAGGATACATACAACAATAACATGCTTAGGAAGACAGGAGATCACCCTGCAACTTACACTAAAAAGGTGCATTTTGCCTAAGGCAGTAGCAATGGGGCAGGGGGTGGGGAAAATTGAGAAACACTTTCAGTTTAGACTTTTCTGATTCTCTTAGTAGCTTAATTTTAATATTCTTTAAAGGGTTTAGCAAAATTAAAAAAAATGTGATGGTACTCCCTTTTTTGGCCATTAGCTTAGAATTAATGCAAACTTGGTGTTCAGATTCTAATTTACAAAGCAAAAGCATATTTCAACTTTTCCGTTATGAGTGAGAAAATGTGATACACGATCCGTTTTATTAACAAAGCCGGTTTTTAAAAACCAAAAATGTGATTATTTTTCAAACTGTGTGAAACAAGGCAGTATCATTTGTTTCCCAACAAGCTACAAGACTGTTTCGTCTTCTTCATGTAGAGTTCAGCACAGAATGTTAAATATAACTTACTGAGTTGATTTGGAAAATACCCAGAAAGCCGTAGACTGTACAACTCAAATGGCTAGAGTTAACAAAAACAAACAAGCCTTCCCTGGCCCCCAAGAAATGTAAATAAAAACTCAGATTTCCCTGTACTACATTTGATTGCATTAATTGATGTTTAAAAAAAATGATTGAAAATAAAACCCCGCAGTAGCATTTTTCTTTCCTAAATCACAATAGCAGCACATTGCAAACATTACCAAAAGGTCCCCTGGTACGATTGTAAAGTTCCACTCTGGCAGTAAAATGCATCTACTGTGTGTTCTCCATGTTCCTCTCCACCCTCCCAAACATATAAGAAAGCAGGTCACAATTGCAATTAAGTCTGCTTGCACACTGCTTAAATATTAATTTCCAATGATACTCAGAAATTGAATGGTCAACCACTAATCCCTTCTAATTTATAAAAGGCAGAATCCTCTTATTCTAAAATGGAATTTGAGCTCTGACAGCAAGAGAACCATCACCCTCTAGTTTAGTTTTGCAATCTGTCAATCTTATCACTGTTATCAATTCTTCCAGGAGGAAGAAAGTTTCCTGAAACACACAACATGTGCTCTGAGTTGTGGTTAGTTCCACTTTGAGTTTGCTTCCAACTCATTGTTTTCTGTCCCATGCCAACCCCATAAAGGGATGTGGCTGAGCCCATTGTTATCTGTAACTGGTTTTGGGAAGTAGATTCCCCAGGTCCATTTTTGTCTTCCTAGTCCATCTTGGCCTAAAAGCTCTGCTGAAACAGATTCAGTATCATAGCAACATGCAAATCCCTACTGACAAAAGGGTAGCAGTTGCACAGAAAGACACTGGCGGGGAACTAAAACTAGATTACCTGCATGGAAACTGAAAATTCTTCCCTTGAATCATGGCAGCCTTCTGCACCAGTTCTCAGGACTTGTATATACAGAAACACAGACTTCTACACACAGATATAAATCAATTTTACTGCAGCGGATAAAGCAATAATGGTTATAAAATTCATCATAGACATTACCCCAAAGCTTCTCGATTCCCATGCAATTACAGGTAGAGCAGTTCTAAGAACTGAGGCACTGGTGTCATTCCAAAGTGAGTGAGTCGGATTGCTAATTCTGCCACTGTGTAATCTCATATGCTACTTAACTTTTGCCTTAGCAAAAACATCTATCAAAGAAGGACATAAGGTACCTCTTTTATAGGGATGCAGAAATGAGAGGCAATCTAGAAAATGATATCCAGGGTCTAGTATGCTGTCTGAGCATAAGTACTTAAAAAAATTTAGTTAATTCTTGATTATAAATGTGAACTCTGGTGCTAAAATTTCTTATATGAGGTATAAAAAAATTAGTTCACTGGCTTTGTTTCTCAATGTTTTACCTCTTTGCCTCCTGAGAAGAGAGCATGGGAACCAAGCAGAGCAGCAGAGAGGTGAGCAAAGGAAACAGAGTTCCACAGAATTCAGAATCTACTCTCCTTTTTGGGGTAACTTCTGTGGGCTTCCCTAAAACGGGTCTCACAGGACTTGAGAGGGTAAAACTGAGACAGTGGCTGCCAGGACAGAAATGTGGAGGCCCCTCAGCAGGACTCTGTGAGGGAGGAGGCTGAGAAAGTCAGGGTCTTCAGCAAATGTGGGCATGCCTCTCGGGAGACCCCTGCTCCCTGAAATCGCTGGGCTGTCAAGAGCATGAGTAGCAAGGCCGGGCTCCTAGACATGTGAGATTATTTGGGCAAATCCAACAGAGACCTTCTGTTAGTTTTTTTAGCTTAACCCAGACATTTATGAGGAAATCTCAGCATATGGTAACGATAAACTTTAAGACAATACCCAGAAGATGTTAATGCTGTTAAATTATCCACGTTCAAAACTCCTTTCTCTTACGGCACTGCCACAGTGTACAAGTATTGGGTTTCCCCCTCTTCTTTCTTCTCTTCAAGCATGTGTGTGAGTATGCGTGTGTGTGTGTGTGTGTGTTTTGGGATGGTATTTTCAATGATATTTGTAGGAATCACATGACAATTATGACATGAATGGAAAAGAAATATCCTACCATTTGCTATTTTGTAGGCTCTACTTCCTATCAAAGTTCCTACCCCTCAGGCACAACTACTTTCCCCCTCCAGAATTCCTACCCTCTGTTGCAGGACTCTATGGCATTTACAGGACTCCATGGCATTTAACACATTCTCCCCTGGCTCACTGTTAGGTGCCACCGAGTTAACTCATAGCCACCTACACCCTATAAACAAGAGACCTCAACTTTGTCTATCCTGTGCCATCCTCACCATCTAACAGGCTTGAGCCCATTGTTCCAGTCACTGTGTCAATCCACCTAGTTGAGGGGCTTCCTTTCTTTTGCTGACCTTTCCCAGTATAAACTCTTTTTACAACTGGTTCCTCCTGACAATACGTCCAAAGCATGTGAGATGAAGTTTCACCATCCTTGTCTCTAAGGAGTAAATACTAATATATATCCCTTATAGTTGTAATATATAGCTATTCCTCCTGTTGTTGTTGTTGATTGCTGTCGAGTCGAGCATGACTCATAGCAGTCCTATGAACAAAAAGCCGAAAGCCTTTCTGTAACTGTCAACATTTATCAAAGTTCAGAGTTTCCAGAGGCAGGTTGTTTATAAAGTGGATGCCACTCCTGCTTCCAAACCTGTCTGAAACTGGGAGCTCCAACAAACACTGTCCACCAAGAGTAACTTTTATGGTATTTGACACCCCAATGGCACAAGGTTCAGCATCACAGCAGCCCCAGGTTACCTCAGTACAGCATACTGAAAGAAGAGTGCTATACCACTTAGAAGACTGTTACTCCAAAATACAGTAATAACCAACTTTTAAATACAAAGACCCTCCCCAAGGTCTTGTTGACTCTAAACAAGATGCTTAAATAAATTAAAAAAAAAACAAAACAACACCAACCAATATAGTATGCTGCTGTTGTTATGTGCTATTGAGTCACCTGCGTTCTATAGCGTACAGCAGTTCTGAACCCTTCCCTGTCCTGAGGGAAGTCTCAATAATTCCATTACACCAACCCCCACTGTCCCAGCTACTGTATCAATCCATCTCATCTGGGGTCATCTTCTGCTGTGCTGTCCCTCCACCCTTCTGAGCATGATGTCTTTCTCCAAGGATAATCTCTCCTGGTCACGTACCCAAAGTGAGGCAGAGCTTCAAAATCCTAGCCTCTAAGGAGAGACTTGATTTCACCCTCTCCAAGACAGACAAATTTGTTTTCTTGGCAGTCCATAGTATATTCCACATTCTTCTCTAGTACCACATCACTGTCCAGCTCTCTGAAGCCTAACAAGCAATTAAGAGACCATGGTCTGGATTAGGCGCACTTTTGTCTCTAGACTAATATCATTGTTCTTCAGCACTCTGGAAAGGTCTATGATAGCAGATTTTCCCAATGCAATTTGTCTTTTGATTTCCTGACTGCTGGTGTTAATTAAGAGTTTCGATTGTGGATCTAGGCAAGCTGTAATTGCTAACAACCTCAATCTTTTCTCCATCTATCATGGTGCTACCAGTTGGCCCAGTGGTGAGAATCTTTGTCTTCTTGATGCTGAACTTCAATCCATATTGAAGACTACAGTTGACTTTTGCAGCAAGCGCTTCAGGCCTTCTTCAGTTTCAGCAAGCAAGGTTGTATAATCTGCATATCATAGGTTGTTGATGACTCTTCATCCTGATGCCACACTCCTCCTCATAAAGCTCTGCTTCACAAATGATGCGTTCTGCGTATTGATTGAAAAGGTACGGGAACAGGATGCATCCCTGATGCAATTCTTTCCTAATTTTGAACCATGCAGTGTTTCCTTGCTCTGTTCTGAGGACTGCTTCTTGGTTCAAGTATAGGTTTAACATAAGCACAATCAAGTTTCTGGGATTCCCATATTCCTCAAGGTTAGCCACAACTTGTTGTGATCCACACAGTCAATTGCTTTTGCATAGTCAATGAAACACAAATAGACATTCTTCTGATACTCTTTGCTTTCTTCCAAGATACATCTGACATTGGCAATAATGTCCCTAGTGCCATGACCTCTTCTAAACCCAGCTTGTATTTCTGGTAGTTCTCTGTCAATGTACTGTTCCAGCTGTTTCTGGATAATCTTCAGCAAGATTTTGCTAGTGTGTTATATTAATGATATTGTTCGATAATTTCCATACTCTGTCAGGTCAACTTTATTCGGAATGGGAATAAATATAGATCACTTCCAGTCAGTTGATCAAGTAGGTGTCCTCCAGATTTCTTGACACAGCTTGGTGAGGATATCCAAGGCAGCATATGTTTGCTGAAATACATCAATTGGTATTCCACCAATTCCTGGGGCTTTGTTTTCTGTCAAGTCCTTCAGGGCAGCCTGAACTTCCTCCTTCATCACCACTGCCTCTTGATCATATATTGTTTCTTGAAATTCTTCTGTGTCAGCCAATTCTTTTTGGTACAATGACTTTCTATACCCTTTACATCTTCTTTTAATGCCTCCTGAATCATTCAATATTCTGCCCATAGCATCCTTAAGCATTGCAACTTGTGGTTTGAATTTATTCTTCAATCCTTTCAGCTTGAGAAATGCTAAGTAAGTTTTATCTTCATTCTCTTACTGACTCTGTTAGGAGAACAAACAGGTTTGTCCTGGAGAGGACGAAATCAGTTTGCTCCTTGGAGGCAAGGATTCTGAATCTCTGCCTGACATATTTTGGGAATGTTGCAAGGAAGGACCAGTCCTTGGAGAGGGACATCATTCTTGGGAGGATGGAGGGGCAGCACAAGAAAGGAAGAGCCTTGATGAGATGGACTGACTCAGTGACTGGAGTAATGGGGGTAGGTGTGTCAGAGAAGATAAAGTTGGCTCAGGATAGAGCAGGGTTCAGAGCTGTGAGTTGCAAGCGACTCAACTGCACGTAATAAAATAACAACAGCAACAACTTGATAATGTTCTCAAGACAACGATTTGTTGTTTTTGAATTAATGACTGGAAAGGAGCGACTAGAAAACAGCCAATGGCAGAAGAGATAGAAGGGAAGGCGGATGTAGGAGGGCCTTGGTGAAACCACTTCTTGTAAGGGATTCTGATTTCATACATGCACTAAGCAGCTGCTGTGTAGAGTTGGTTTCTTTTTGTCTCTCAGAACAGTCCAGTATGTAGTCAAAAAGATCTCTTCATTCACCTCATTCTTCGCCTATGATAGGCCTCTTGTTTAGCTCTCTATTGTTCATCTATTGTGAAGTGAAAATAATGATAGCACTGGCGTGTTTAGTGCTGTACCTTACATTTATTTTCGAGACAAAAATACTTCCCCCCTCATCTACTGTCTGCTAGTGCTCTGTCCAACTCCCTTTCTCTTAACAAGAAGAAAATTATTGTCATGTCCTGCGCCACGCAAACCTGCTCTTAGTGGCCATTTGACTTCTACTTGGTACTGAAAATTTCCCATTTGTAAATCTTAAGTAGAAAGAATGAGAACCAAAAATTGGTCTTCCTAAATCTTTTCAAGGCTGTTGCATTCCACATACGCCACGCTGACCCTACTAATCTTTGGTCAAACAAGGTTTTCCTCACTGTAATTTCTAGAAATAAGACAATACTAAAAGTCTAAAGACTACTGTGATTTAAAAAAACTCAACAATTGTAAAGGTCTGTGGGGGAATACATTAATAAAACTCAGGAGGAAGACTCTGTAGTGGGTGTCTACATTACTCTGGTCTCTCAAGATCTCTATCCTCCTCTAATCAACTGCAATAATATGTGACCAGCTGTTCCCAGCACAACTGATACCACCGGTCAGTTGGCAAAAAGGGCCTGGGGAGGAAGGAAGGGACAGTGGCCCGGGTGCCAATGGAAAGTCTTCCTTCCTTCTAAGGGGCTAACCTGCCCATTCATTAGCCTTTGCACTTCTGGCTTTGTGAGGCACAGACTAGGGTCCCTCATTAGCACTAAAATCCCTGCCTCTGAGAAACACACAGATGTCAGGCAAGCCTGACCCAATATCTGGCTGATCAGATGCTGTTTACTTTCCTAAGCCTGAGGTCTTAGTGCATCTTGAGGCGAGGCAGTGGGATTCTTCTCCGGCCTTCCTGATTGTGGGGGAAGTAATGGAATGCAGAAGGGGCCCACAAATGGCCCAAGCCTGTAACTGCAGATCTGTATGAGGATGGGGCTGCTGTGTGCCAGGGGAAGCTTCCCGAAAGGACAAAGTGTCCAGACGGCTTCTCTGGAAATGAAAGCTGTGAGAGGCTGAGGTCCCCTGAAACCACCAGGCATGCCTTGGCACATCCAGCCCAGGGCAAACGGCCCACTGGCGTGTCCTGCTCAGCAAATGCTCTTTGTATGGAATGAAATAAATAAGTAAGGAAGGGCTCACATACATATATGCATACATACATGCAAATACGAAATGAATCTCTTTAATAATCTGAAGAGAGCATCTAAGCTCATGTGTGAGGCAGTCGTTAAGGGCCCTTGACAAAGGGGCCTTTGGGTTTTCTCTGTACCTTTGATCTGCGTTATGAAATGTTAATGTCCATCCCACCAGCATGCTTTCCAGAAATGCACCCTTCCTCTAAAGGGTTTGTTCCTGCCCACTGCGGCTTCCACTCAGGTTTCCCATTTAGACCCAACTGCTGACTGGGGAGCTTCTGCGCAGAAGCCCCGACATTTTTAACCACGGCTGGCTAAACGGTGAAATAAATTTATTGATGACAAAGAGCACAGCTGAGATGCCACAGTGGCAATTTATTAATAAACGCGCATATTCTGTGCAACTTGACGGTATGCATTCACGTAATATATGAAACTTGACTCCAAGTGTTTCTGTCTGTAGGAGCTCGAGTGGGGCGAGGGTGGGGGGCTGTCTGCAGAATCTAGAATTTTGTGTTGTTTCGGTTGGAAATAACCACAAGCACATATTTTGATATCTCTATTAACAGCCTGTTCATGTCTAACTGTAAAACTTGGTTGCACTTCTTTCACCATCTTTGCCCAAGACAGACCAGTAAACACAATTCCTCTCTCTATAATTAGCCTTTTCTCGGAGGGCCCTGAAGTAAGTCTGCATGCCGTAGATTTAATATCCAGTGCTATATCCATATGTGCTGCCCTTGCCTGGTCCCAGAGCATATAAACTCCCCTATTAGCAGCCTTGACTGCTTAATTATGCAGATTTTTTTTGTACCCGCCTGCCTGTAAAATTACTGTGTCTAACCTTTTTTTTCCCTCCCTCTTTGCACCATGCTGGCCATTCTAATGAAATCGGCATAGGGGAAAGGGCCTGATTTGCTGTTATGGAGGCTGGATCGTACTGGCAATCTGTCCTTAGTGGGAGTTACAAAAGAAGTCAAATGCCTTCATCTGGTTCTAGCCTATCATCCCCAAGGTGATTGAGTTCACTTCCCGATGCTTCCCAAGTTTTCCTCAGGCTGTCCAATCAGCACATCCACCAGGGAGCCCAGCCTAGCTTGCAACAGTCTCTGTATCTAGTTACAGCCCCACCAGGGACAGTCAACCATCCACCCCCAAGCCTTCAGATGAAAACCTTTTCTAACAAGGCCGCCCAGCGCCAATGAAATAACACACATCTGCATATCCACTGGGTCCCATGTTTCTTGTGCTCATGGATTATGTATCTTGCAGCCTCTAATAAAGAAATGCAGTTCTTTGTTTAATGTTTATCTTGTGCTTGTTAAGCAAATGCTAATGTTGTATCAGAATGCTTTAGTGCTATTTGGGTTTTTGGTGATTTACTACAAGACAATCTGCTGTGAAGTAAATTTAGAGAGAGGGAGAAAATGGGAGGGGAAAAAATACCACTCTGGTTGAAAGAAAGAGAAAAAGGGTTGACAGAGAAATCAAGGAAAAGGGAATGACAGAGTGTGGGAGAAGGAAGTGAGAGAGCACAGAGACCTACAAAGCCTGACAGACAAGCCACCCAGATAGACAGACATCTACATGGTGGGGGTGGGGAGACAGAGGCAGGTAGTAAGCTCCTAACCCAAAGATGACGCGGACACGTCATCTTTGGACAGTGTGCAAGTAGGACTACAGAATAAACACGGCACAATTTCCAGAAGGCATGAGATGATCGTTTCCCCTTTGGTGATTAGGTAAACAGTGTCCTGGAGGGTAAACAAAAATTTTTTTTAAAAGCCTTTTTTTTGTTGTTGTCTGCCTTTGTGCCCTGATGGTGAGAGCTGTGCACTGTTATTCACAGACCACAGGGAAGCCCTAAATTTAATTGTTCGTGCCTAGCTCTGCTAGAAAAATAGGCAAAAATAATCAAAACCGCCCTCCTCCCAATTTCAGGGAGAGGTAGGGGCTGGGGGAAAAGAAAAGAGGGTGGCAGCTTGGAAGCTGATGAGTGAATGCCCTTTATTTATCCTTTGGCAAGATGGGCTATGGATCTCCACAGTGCAAACCTTCCCTCCTGCGTCCAGCGCCTGCAAGCCTGTTAGGAAAGCTCCACAATTTTAATTTGAAAACAGGATATGTTTTGACCCTACTTCACATTCTTGATCCGAGAGGCCAAAATCCAATTTTTTTCCCAAGTAAAATTTGGCTCATTTATATTTTTTTTGTTATATTTATTTTTTTTATTATTAAATTTTATTAATTTTAATGAACATTTACAGGGATTTTGGGTCTTCACTCCTTCACTGCTGCACCATTTTCTCTACCCTCCTCCCCAGTTTGTTCTTCTTCCCCGCCATCCGAATGTGTTTTAATTGTCCAATTGCCACAGTGCTTGTCAAAGTCAGTTCTGATTAATCTCCTTTGTCAGTGTGTCCTTTGCCATTTCCTATCACTCCTCCCTGAGACTTCACCCTGATTCATAAGGAAAAGGGGATGGCGTATTCTCTTAGCTACTTCCTGCTGAAAAGGGACGCTGTGGGTTTCAGGGTGAAGATCTTCTCTCACTACTCTAAAGGGCCCCTTTGGCAGTAGGAAACACATAGACTATTATGGAGATTGATTTTGGAATTTAGATGCACCATTATTAATTGTGCTTAGCCGTACATGTTCATATCCTTGGGCTCATTTATATTTTAAACCTGAGTTGTTATGATTATGTGGACAAATCGTGGGGTGAATGATGCCTTCAAGAGCAGTGTTTTACAACATGCAGAGCCTAACCATGTACGGAACATGATGCAGGGGGCTCTATCATGGTTAGGAGATGACACCCTTTTACACAGGAAGTACACCTTCTATAAGGAGCAGTCCTTTCCTTTTCTGCTTCTCTGGACTTGATGAAAATAAAGCAATAATTTTCTGAAAAGATGAAAAAATTAATGTCAAAACCCCACCCAATCCAAACCCCAACTCTAAGTGGATAAATTAAAAGCAAATATCTACCATATAAATACACATTCTGCCAAGTGGAAATTACATTCATATCAAAGAATGTCATATTAGCTTTCTTCTTGGGTAAACATCTCTATCCTTAGTACATTATAGGAGTTGAGGATAAATTTAGTCTCTGAGATGAATAAAATTAATTACATGTATTCTAGTTTTTCAGAAACAACTCAGTGATGTCACAGAGGCATCCATTAAGAATGTTATCTACTGCTTCAGGAAATGCATGTATGACACTTTCTTTTATTCTGATAGGGAGGAAGCTCTGGTGGCCTAGTGGCTAGGGAGTTAGGCTGCCAATCGAAAGTATGAATCCATCAGATAGAAGAAAGACAATCTCCTCTGGTGTGATTTACAGCCTCTGAAAATCTGTTAAAGGGTTAGCCATAGGTTGATTCCTCCTAATCAACAACAATGTGAGTGTTCCTTCAATAAGAGAACTCTGGGGGTGTACACTGCTAACCCAAAGGCTGTATTTCAGATTTGAATACATCAGTGGTTCCATGGGAGAAAGACAGGCAATCTCTTCCCAAGCAATTTATGTTGTTGTTGTTATGTGCCGTCGAGTCACTTGCGACTCATAGCGACCCTATGTACAACAGCCCTAAACTCCACTCTGTCCTGTGCCAATCGCACTGTCTCTGACACTCCCATCCCAATTATCCCAGTCACTGAATCAATCCACCTCATAGAGGGCCTTCCTCTCCTGTGCTGTCCCTCCACCCTACCAAGCATGATGTCCCTCTCCAGGGACCTGTCTCTCCTCACAACATGTCCAAAGTATGTTAGACGGAGCCTCAGAATCCTTGCCTCCAAGGAGCCACCCAGTTTAACCCTTTCCAGGACAAATATGTTTGTTTTCCTAGCAGTCCATGGTATTCTCAATACTCTTCTCCAGCAACACAGCTCAAAGGCATCAATTCTCCTTCTATCCTCCTTGGTCATTGTCCAACTCTCTGATGCATAACAAGTGATTGGGAAGACCATGGCCTGTATCAGACGCACCTTAGTCTCCAGAGAGACACCATTGCTCTTCAGTACTTTGGAGAGGTCCCTAACAGCAGACTTTCCCATGGCAATACACCTTTTAATTTCCTGGCTGCTGGTGCCAAGACTGTTGACTGTGGAGCCAAGCAAACTAAAGCTGTGTACAATCTCAATCTCTTCACCATCCATCCTGATGCTGCCAATTGGTCCAGTGGTGAGAATCTTTGTCTTCTTGACATTGAGCCTCAATCCATATTGTAGGCTGCAGTCCTTGACCCTCCGCAGTAGGCACTTCAGGTCCTCTTCAGTTTCAGCAAGCAGGGTTGTGTGATGACCATACGATTGCAGAAAGCAATTTATAGTCTCCAAAAAACCTATGGAAGGTTAGTTGAGCCAGTTCTGACGTGGTGACATAAAACTTCTTTGATAAAGTATCTTTCAAAAATGTTTTTATTTTTCATCTGATAAATTTACACTGTGATGGTGCTCTATTGACACAGAAAGGCTCATTCAAAGCCCTTTAATATACACCAATAAGAAGGCACTAGAACAGACTGAAAATACCCATTTGCTACCTCAGTAACTGGTAACCTACAGTGTGGAATTCCTTGTAATGCTGCTTCTTCAGACATTCAGGGCTCTTCTCAGATAACAAAGCCTAATCATTACCAGTGGACAGGATAGAGATGGCACACTTGTTCTTTGGTTCTGACCAAGAAATCATCAACTAACTTCTTCCCATAATTTCATTTCACTAAATGAGATGATCACAACTGACCTCATTTAGGCTCAAAGCAAATTCTATGGCTGAAAGATCTCCTTTCCCGCTGTCTTGGCCACTTGGTGTCCACTGGGGAATACCAATAGAATTGGAATTTAATACATCTATTTTCTCCTTTAAATGTAACAGAAGGTCCAAAAATACAGGAAAACGGAAATCAATGGTAGATTTCATTAGCACACTCTTATACCAAGGGTGGACTGTGAATCTTGGGCTTCACTGTTCACGAAGCATCTCAAAAGTTCTCCAAATGATACAGCATATCATTCTCATACATTAATTCACATTCTATTCCTATGAACAGATAGCTGTGCTATCCTTCTTGAATACCTGAGAAAAAAACCAGATACTAACTACTGAAAAATATTCCTCAAAGATGAATGTTTAATTTCAGACTTCTTACTGCCTATGTTGGGTAAACACAACTTCCCTTTAGGCAAAATCGGATTCCAAAGGTTATGCCAAAAGTATCACTTCACTTTCTACGCCATAGCAACCTCAAAAATGCACCAGCCCAATGGGCCTAGACCCGCTCCCAGACAACACGATGACAGTCTCACAGATAAGCACTTAGGAGTTAGGATGTCAAACAAAGAAAAATCTTGAAGGAAGATATATTTTCTTTCCAGAGCTTTAAGTGAACAAGGTGACCCAAGCCTGGGAGATGTAACTCTAATATTCTCCAGGGAAGCCCACACACTGCAGATTTGACAGCTAAGAATTTTAGGCATTCCATGGAGAAAAGAATGCTGTACAACAGTGGCTAAATCATTCTAGAGTGCTCTAGATGACTGTTAGAATTGAAACCAGAGAGATAATAAGTCTAGGGCAACAGCTAGAATGAGAGAATTACTTGTGTGGAAGGTGGTGTTGGAATTACATTATAGGGTATTCAGAGACAGAGAGGGCTAACTGAGTGGACTACTGGGAACCAAGGCAAGAGTGGGAGCCTTAAAAAAAAAAAAGAAAGAAGAAATTCCCAAAGCACTGATGAGAATGAAGTTTCAAACAACAACAATAAAACCCAACAAACTAAAAAATAATTGTTTATTAGTCAGAATTAACCAACAGCTGACCTTTCAGAGGGTTATTGGACAAAAGAGGGCTTTTCTTTCACAAAAGAGAAGACTGTCCATCTTTCTCCTGGGGAGTCAGTGGTGGATTCAAAGGCCACAGAAGTGCTTTGGTTAGCGGCATAATTTCATACAGATGATGCTGCCAGAGTTCCTGTGTTTGTTGTTTGCATGTATCTCCAAGTCAGAACTAGCTCATAGTTCTCATAGACCCTTCAAGGGGTTTTCAGAGTGTAATCACACTCCTGTGTGTAATCACACAGGAGGAGTTTGCCTACCTTTCTCCTGTGGAGCATCTGATGGATTCAAACTATGTGCCTTATCAGCTCTGGTGGCCTACAGAGTGAAGAGCTGCACTGTCAACTCAAGGGCTGGTGGTTCAAATTCCACTAGCTGCACCATGGGAGTAAGATGTGTGATTTCCTGGCTATGCTTTGAGCATGATAAATTCCTACATTCTCTGGAGCTACATATATGCCGATTTTCTAAAACTTATTAGCAATTTAGTAGTCTAGACAAGGGGGGAGGGGAGACAATGAATATGAAAATACAACAGAAATTATTCATTCTGAAGAATAAAGAAAAATATGATAGAAGAACGTATCAATAATGTATACAACAACATCAAAAGTCTACTACATGAGTTAATGGGAAAACTGAAAGAGAAGACAGGGATAGCAGAGGAAAATAGCTTAAGCAGTAATATCTAAAAAAAGTCCCACACTGGTAAAAGAGAAGACTTTTACATATTTAAAGAATTCAGCAAACATCAAACGAAGAAAGACATACATATCTTGGTTAAATAATTTAAAACCAAGAAAAAAATCTTAAAAAAATATAAAATTCAAGTCAAACACAAAACCAACACATATTACAAAGGGGGAACATGGACTTTAATAGCTTTTAATTTCTTATGAGAAACAATGGATCTCAGAAGACAATGGGTAAATATTTTTAAGGTGCTGAAAACAAACAATTCCCCCAAATCTGTCAATTTAGAATGTGTCATACAGCAAAAATTACACTACAAGATTGTTGTTGCTGTTATGTGCCATCAAGTCACTTGTGACTCATAGAGACCCTATGTACAAGAGCTCTAAACGCCATTCTATCCTGTGCCAACCTCGCCATCTCAAATGCACTCATTCCCACCACTCCCGTCACAGAATCAATCCATCTCACTACAAGATAGCGAAATAAAAATAGTTTAAAAATAAACAACCAGAGAATTTATCACTAGCAGAAATGTACATTAAGAAATGCTAATGTCTTTCAGACATAGGGAACTATATCATTAAAACTTCTGTCTTGAAAAAAAGAAGGAAAAGCTTCAGACAGATAATACCAGACAAATAGAAAAAAAGATAATTTTTCTTAATAATTTCTCTAACATTCATACAACTAAGTAAAGCAAAAATGATACCATGTCTTGTGGGGGTGGGGGTGGTTTTATATAGGTAGCTATATCACATAGGAAATCTCTACATAAAATGGGATATTAGCTATAAGGGGACTCAGAAAATTTATGATTGCATGCTGTAATCCTTAGAACAACCACTAACAAATACAATAATGCAATGTCATATATAAAAGGCCAGAAGTCATCAAAATGACTCTGACAACTGGTAATCCTATGCGCGCCAGAGTACAACTGTGCACGATTGGGTTTTCACCGGCTGACTTTTAGGAAGCAAATCACCAGATCTTTATTTGGAGGGGCTTCTGAGATAGTCAAACTGTCAATTCTTCTTTTAGTAGCCGAACACTTATATTTTGTACCATCCAGGGACCAAAGTACCTATAGATAATTGTTAGCAATTCTAAAGCCATGCAAATAATCTAAAAGAAGGTGAGAGAGGATCTAACTAGGATGAAAATCCAGAAGGGTCTAACAATAAACAAAAAGGAATTGGAGACCTAAATTTATATCATTGCAGTACTAACTTCAGCATGTGGAAACCACCAGAGGTTTTGAGGGAGAAAGGCAAACATCTTCCGCTTGTGAAAATTTACAGCTATGAAAACCGGATGGAGAAGGGTCACTATAAAGTAGAATCAACTTGATGGTAGTGATTCAGTGAATAATTTCATTAAGTTCAGTGGTGTTCATACACTGATTAAAAACCAGATTATCAAAATGAAAAAAGAGGAGTCCAAATATATGCTATCTCAAAGAAACAGATTTTATGGCGACTTCAATTCAAATAAATAGAAAAAAAATACATACTATAAGAATAAAGGAACTTCAAGAAATATTGTCAGGCACATAACTCAGAGGAACAGAATTAAGAACCCAGAAATAGACCCAGCTATCTATGGTCAACTTATATTTGACAAGGAAATAAAACCTATCAAATGGGGAAATGACAAACTCTTCAACAAATGGTGCTGGCAAAACTGGAGTGCTACCTACAGAAAGCTGAAACAGGATCCACATCTCACACCATACACAAAAATCACCTCAAGGTGGATCAGAGACTTGAGAGTAAAGCCCAAATCCATAAAGTTCATAAGAGACAAACTGGGATCAAGCTAAGTAGCCCTAGTCTATGGTATAAAGAGATTGCCAAATACAGCCAGAAATGTATAATCTGAACTGGATAAAGTTGATGAATGGGAGCTTCTAAAGATTAAATCCCTGTGTTCATAAAAAACCTTTTTCCAACAGAGTGAAAACCTACTGACAAACATCTGGCAATACCATCTCAGACAACAGTCCCATAACGAACGTTTACAGAATACTCCTGGGCTTCTACAAGAAAGACTGATAACCCAATTTCAAAATGGGCAAAAGACATGAAAAGAATTTTCATAGAGTAAGGTATTAAAATGGACAACAGACATATGAAGAAATGCTCAAGATCACTAGCAAAAAGAAAGATGCAAATCAAACCCACAATTATATAGCATCTCACTCCAGTAGCAGTGACAACGTTTGACAGGACAGCAAGTAATAAATGTTGGCGAGGATGTGAAGAGATAGGAACTCTTTTATGTTGTTGGTGGGATTGTACAATGGTACAACCATTCTGGAAGGTAGTTTGGTGTTTCCTCAAAAAGCTGAACATAGAAATTCCATATGATCCAGCCATTCTATTGCTTGGAACATACCCCAAGAAAATGAGAACTGAGGCTCAAAGGAAACTTGTACACCAAGGTTTATAGCAGCATTATTCACCATCACAAGAACATGGAAACATCCCAGATGTTCAACCACAAATGAATGGATTGAGAAGTTGTGGTACATTCATACAATGGAATCTTATGCAGGATGCAGGAGCAATGATTTTGTAAATTACTATCTAACCTGGGAGGGACCAGAGAGCATTATGCTGAGTGAACTAACTCAGTCCCACAAGGACAAATACTGTATAAAAACCATTCTTGTAGAATGAGTATGAGGATCCAAGGTGGGGGGAGAGGGTGGAAATAGAGGGGTGAAGATGGCAGGGTAGGGTGTTAATCATGGTGTTGCACAGTTCGACGGGTAGGTCAGGTGAAGGAAATTGGAAGGATCTTTTGTGACAAACAATGTATTCAAATTTTGTAAATAAATCAGAATAAAAATAAAGAATCATGATGCAGATAAAAGGATAATATTGTCATTGATAAGGAGGTTATCCACAACAAGAATTCAGTCAATTTATTAGAATTAAGTACATAGCTATAACTACATGTTATTGTTGTTATGTTCCAACAAGTCACTTGCGACTCATAGCGTCCCTATGTACAGCAGTCCTGTACCTGCTCTATCCTTTGCCAAGCTTATTGTCTCTGACACACCTACTCTCATTATCCCAGTCACTGAATCAATCCATCTCATGGAGGATCTTCCTCTGTTGTACTGTCCCTCCATTTTTCCAAGCATGATTTCCTTCTCCAAGGACTTGTCCTTGCTTGCAACATGCCCAAAGAATGTCAGACAAAGCCTCAGAATTCTTGCGGTCTAATGAGCAGCCTGGTTTCACCTCTCCAGGACGAACCTGTCTGTTCTCTCAGCAGTTCATGTTATATTCAATACTCTTCTCCAGCACCATAGCTCAAAGGCATCCATTTTCTCTATAAGCCTAAAAACATACCTTGAAACTCACTCAACACTGCTGAGTTGAACTGACTCATACCTGACACATGAGCATGCTTTCAGAGGCTGTAAATCATTTAAGAGGAGACTACCTCTCTCTCTCTCGGACCACCTGATGGAGTCAAACTACTTGCCTTTGGTTTGAGAACACATAAATACATACAACAAAAAAATGGACAGAATTTAAGGAAAATACAACTTCACCACCATAAATGGGTATTTTTGAAGACCTCTCTCAGCAATCGACAGTAAAGCCAGACATCTCCTCTACATCAGCAGACTCGAATGATCTGAATAACATTATCAATCATCTTGACCCTAATTGATATTTAAAGAACATGAATCCATGATTGTTAGTGTATATATATATATTTTCACCAAAAGTGAACATATGTTCAGTTTTAGAACAAGTGTTAATACATTTAAAGGCACTAAAACAATATAGTTGTTGTTGTTACATGCCTCGAGCCGAGTACAACTCATAGCAACCCTTTAACCAAGAGATCTAAACCTTGTCCGATTCTGTGCCATCTTCATAATCTCTGACATATTCAAGCACATTGCAACACTATGTCAATCTATCTGGTCGAAGGTCTTCTCTTTCGCTGACTCTCCACCTTTCCAAGCATGACGTTCCTTTCCAAGGAATAGCCTCTCCTAACAACATGTTCAAAGTATATATGAGGTAAAGCTTTGTCATCTTTGCCTTCCAGGATGAAGTACAGCACTATATGGCTGTACTTTCTCTAAGACATAGCTGTTCTTTTGGCAGTTCATGGGCTACTCAATACTCTTTTCTAACACCACAACTCAAAGGCATTAATTCTTCTGTAATTTTTATTCATCTCTAGTCTGTCATCCTTGTCCTGCTCTCATGAGCATAGCAAGTGATTGAAAAGGCTATGGCCTGAATCAGGTGTACTTTAGTCCTCAAACCGACATTATTGCTCCTTAGTAATTTGGAGAGATCCCTGACTGCAGACTTTCCCAGTACATCTCCTGATCTTCTGACTGCTGGAACCACATGTGCTCATTATGGATCCAAGTAAGATGAATTTGTTGACAATTTTTTCTCCATCTATCATAATGTCACTTATCAGTCCAGTCGTGAGAATTTCTGTTTTCTTGATGTTGAGATGTAATCCATGTTGAAGGCTGCAGTCTTTGATTTTCTGCACAAGTGCTTCAAGTCCTTTTCATTTCCAGCAAGCAAGGCTGTATGCATAATACAGATTGTTGATGAGGCTTCTTTAAATCCTGATGCCACATTCTTCTAAATAGAGCACTTCGAATGATCTTTTTTCCACATACAGACTGAATAGATATGGAGGGAGGATATAATTCTGATGCCCATCCTTTCTGATTTTAAACTATGCAGTGTTCCCTTGCTCTCTTAGCAAAACAGCCCCTTGGGTCTAAGTTTAGGTTTCACATGAGCACAATTAAGTGCTCTGGGATTCCATTCTTCTCAGTGTTATCCATAATCTGTTATGATCCATACGGTCAAATCCCTCTCCTCTGCATAGTCAATGAACATGAAAAAGACATTCTCCTGGAATTCCCTGCTTTCAGCTAGGACCCATCTAACATCAGCAATGATATTCCTGGTTCCACAGCCTCTTCTAAACCCGGCTTGAATTTCTGAGAGTTCTCTTTCAATGTATTGTCCTAGCTGTTTTTGGATGATCTTCAGCAGTATTATATCTTGCATGTGAAATTAATGATGTTGTTTGATAATTTACACATTCTGTTGGATCACCTTTCTTGGAAATGGGAACAAATACAGATCTCTTCCAGCCAGTCGCTCAGGTAGCTGTCTTCCCAATTTCCTGGCATAAACTGGTGAGAATATCCAGGGTTGCATCTGTTATTTGAAATATGTCAATTGGTATCCCCACCAATTCCTGGGGCCTTATTTTTTGCCAATCCCTTCAGTGAAGCTTGAACTTTCCCCTTCATTACCATTGGCTCTTGTGCATATGGTATTTCCTAAAATATTTCAAAGTCAGTAAATTATTTTTGGCACAGTGACTCTGTATTCCCTCTGTCTGCTTTAATGCTTCCTGGATCATTCAAAATTTTGCCCATAGCATCCCTAAGCACTACAGATCGAGTCTTATTATTTGTTTTCAGTTATTTCAGCTTGAAAATTGCCAAGTGAGGTATTCTCATTTTATTCTAACATTAGCACTCTGTCCATTTTGTCATAGTACTTTGTCTTCTAAAACTGACCTTACAAATCTTCTTTTCAGTTCTTTTACTTCAGCATATCTTTCTTTTTTCCCCCTTGATGCTTTAGTACAATTTTCTGAGTATCTTCTGACATCCATTTTGACTTCTTTTTTCTCCTCTTTCTTTGTAATTACCTTTTACTCTCTTTATGGATGATATCCTTGATGCCATCCCGTAACTCATCTGGTCATTATTCAAGCCTACTCTTAAGAACATTTTTAAATTCAAGTGGGATAGACTCAAGTTCATATTTTGGTTCTTCTGGACTTGCTTTAATTTTCTTCCATTTCAATGTGAACTTACACACGAGTAATTGATGGTCTGTTTCACAGTCAGCACCTGGTCTTGTTCTCACTGCTGATAAGAGCATCTCCAGTGATTTCTTTCACAAAAATAGTCAGTCTGATTTGAAGCAGTCCACTTGGTGAGGTCCAAGTGTAAAGTTTTAATTTGTGCTTTAAAAAAATACATCATCGTAAACATAACTTAATTACATGGTTAGTCTTTTCAGATTGCAAAATTCTATAAAAATAATAATTTCCCCCTCTTCAGCTAAAGCTGTTGGTGTGTATATTTGAATAATAGCCATATTAATAAGTCTTTCTTGTTTAAGCGTGGATAGTATCCTATCTCTCACAACACTGTACTTCAAAGATACAAAATTAATTGTCTTTTAAACTATGAATAAAATATGAAACAATGACTGACAATGGAAGAAAACATTTTTTACACCACCTCCCCTTTGACATCATCCAGGCCTTGCTCTTGGCTTCTGGTCTTAGAGCTAGCCATGATTAGCAATGGTAGGAAATATTTTTTAGAACACCTCTCCTAGCATGGAGTACCGGCATCCTAAATCCAGCCAAGACACTGCCCTTACTTGGGACATTATCCTGCTGTTCCAAGTGTGGGTGCTGTTGAAAGACTGTAGTATCCAACCAGGGCCCCATCCTGTCACACTGCCACTGCCCTCAGATGGGCCCTGCATCATGATTTTTAAATGGTCAATTTGCTGTTATTGGTTCAACACTTACCTGTTGGTATACTGTACTGGGGTAGTGATATCCATATTGCTAATTATGAGATGGATTGATACAGTTACTGGGGGAATCGGGGTTGCTGTGTCAGAATTAATGAGTCTGGCTCAGGACAGAGAAGGGTTCAGAGCTGCTGTACATAGGGTTGCTATAGGTTGCAGGTGACTTGATGGCATATAACAACAATAATAACATATTATATTGGTTGTTTTATATTAAAGCCTCTTGTTTAAAGTCAACAAGATCTGACGGAGGGTCTTTGTATTTAAAAGTTGGTTGTTGTATTTTGGAGGAACATTTTTCTTAAGTGGTCTTACTCTTCTGTCAATTTGCTGCACTGAGGTAACCTGGGGTTGCCGTGATGCTAAACCTTGTGTCATTGGGGTGTCAAATGCCCTAACAGTTACCCCTGGAGGACAGTATTTGGTGAAGCTTCCAGTTAAGACAGGTTTGGAAGCAGGAGTGGCATCCACTTCCTAAACAACATGCCTCTGGAATCTCTATGAACTTTGAGAAACGAAGATAATTATAGAAATGCTTCAAGTGTTTTGTTCATAGGGTTGCTATGAGTCATGCTTGACTCGATGGCAATCAACACACAACACAATTATTTTATACTTTCTCAATTGCTCTTATTAGCACATCACTTGTCTGTCAGTTTGCTGTACTCAGGTAACCTGTGGATTACTGTGCTAGAAGCTCTATCTCTACTGGGTCAAATGCCATGGTCAGCAGTTTTCAGCACAGCTGAAACTACCATATTAAGACTAGAAAGCAAGATTTGTCAACCACTTCTGAATTAGCAGGCCTCTAAAAACCCTTTGAACAACAGAGCAACATGAGTAGTTTTAACAGATAGTTTAATAATTGGAACATGAAATGTACATAGTATCAATGAAGAAAAACTAGAAGTTGTAAAAAATGAAATGGAACACAAGAACATTACCTTCTAGACATTAGTAAGATGAAACAAATTGGCACTGACCACTTTGAATAAGAGAATAATAAATAAAATAGCCTGGGGATGAAAATGAGAGGAAGAATAGTGGTGTACTCATTGTTGTTGTTGATCGCCTTTAAGTCGAGGACGACTCATAGCGACCCTATAAAGAAAAGGCCTGAAGCCCCTCTACAATTATTGACATTTATAGATTAAAGAAAAATACAGATACTCCACCACTGTAATTATAGTTAAAACCAATACAGAATAAATAGTAAAATGTGGATAAAAGTCCAAAGAGGGGAGGAAAAAGGGGCAGTGAGACTGAGAGTGTGGGCGGGGGAAATCAGAGTTTGGTGGGAGGAGGGAGAAGGTGAAAGAATTAGGATAGAGCTAATGGGGGATGTGAAAAGACAGGGTGATGGTGGGAATAGATCAACGATGATTAATTTTATAAAACACACGGTGGGAATGGTAGTATGAAACACAATGTGAGTGAAAGAATATGTGAAATATAAGACACATGAATGAAACACAGTATTTATGAAATCAGTGTAAACGAATATAAATAAAAAGGAAATGAATATAAGACCTCCCTTAGAAAAAAGGCACTCCACTGAAAAATGTACATTTTTTTAAAACCAGAAATTAGTTAAATTAGAAATCAGTCTCTAGAAATACTTATATCAAGAATATCAAGATCTCATGGAGGGTCTTTGTATTTAAAAGTTGGTTGTTGTATTTTGGAGGAACATTCTTCTATTATTTAAATACTTATATCAATGATATCAAGAAACATACTTCTAAAAAAAGAAAAATACTTCTAATAATGAAAGGTACAGAAGTTAGATATATCTCACAAGATAAATCACAATACAATAAAGAGTTATAATATTCTTAACTCGAAGGACATTGAGAATTCAATGTTTCAAAACTCTTGTGATGTAGCTAATGGGCTGCTTAAAAGAAATTTACAGTTTTAAATGCTTATACTAGGAAAAAATCTAAAACTAATAATAAGTTCCCACCTCACAAAGTGAGAAAAATAAGAGTAAATTAAGTATAAGTTAATACAAGGAAGGAAATGATAAAGAAACTGAGAAGATTAAAAACAAATAATATAGAAAATATATCAAAAGTTGACTCTGAAAATATTTGTCAAATTGCAAAGTGTTGCTATGCAAATCGAGAAAGAATAAAGAACACAGATTAACAACATAAATGAAATGAAAAAAGGACTATTCATATAGATCATAAGAGGACAATAAGGGAATATTATTAACAACTTCATGCCAATAAACTTGACAATGTAGGTAAAATGGATAATAAATTCCTGAAAGAATGATTTATTAAATAAGAACTGACATAAAGTTAATAGAAATTCTAAGTATCTTTTATTAATAAACAGAATCCATCAAGAAAGAAATAAAGGAGATATGGAGAGACGAAAAGGAGGAAGGATGGAAACTCTAGGTTTAAATAAGTTGACTGAACAAGTATTTAAGGAAAAAAATAAACTCTATCTTAACACAAAATACCTTTCAGAAAATCTCTTACAGTCAGTATAATCCCAATTCTAAAATCTGAAAAAGAGTATAAACCTTGAAAAATTGGTCTATTCTAAAATAGACTCATCCAGTCTTGTGATTTTATAGAAACACTGAGACAAAACAGACAAACCAACCAAAAAACCAAACCAAAAAAATCTCAAACAAAACTCAAAAATAAAAAAATGGAAAAACATCATAAAAAAAAACTGGAATATAAGAGAAACCCCTTATTTAATCCCTTTATCTACTTAATAATAAATAGATCAACAACTGGAGAACTGAAAGCTGGTCAGTGATCAAGTGCCTTAGGCCTCTTTCTTAAAATAGTTTCCCTCCGTAGGCAGGCATCTGGTGTAGCCCATAGAAAGTTGTGTTGCTCATCCAAAAGCAGTGCCTCTCTGGCAGTTAAAACTCTCACAGTGTTGGCCTATGCACATTTAATTAGTAATTGTTGTGGTCAATGTGTAGTCTTTTTACGTGTTAATGGTTTGTACTTGTGTCCCAACATAAGTACAAATATGGCTGTTCAAGCCAGTGTAGCAGCACCACAGAATTATGGCTTCCATAAAGATGGCAGCCAAGAAAACCTTGTGGAGAAGTTCTACTTTATAATATAGGAGGTTGTTATAACACAGAATCTACTTAATTGCAGATTGGTTTTTTTAACTTGGGATGGTTGACTAACCAGGAGGGCCAGTAAAAGGCAGCATAACAGGAAGACACTCTCCCGCAACAAACAAATAAAAAATGGTCAAGATCAAGAACCAATCCTTTCTAGATACAGGATATATGTCAGTGCAGGGTAGCAATTACAAAGAGAAGACAAGTACATGAAGTAAAGCACAAAATTGCTCAGTTTAGCACTTAGAGGCTTTCCAGCTGTAATACAATGAGGACCAACTTGGGCTGGGCAAGGAGGTCTCCCTCATCTGGGGACGTAGTTCAATCTTCAGTTCCTTGGTCAGAGTACTGGGAAAATGAGAGCTGTGGACAGAGGGACTGGTGACAACTCCCAGAGGCATTTACAGTGTTCAGAAAACTATTCTCTTTGAGGGTAAAATTAGCCCTAAATTAAAAGTTACTTTAATCCCACCTAACAAAGGTAGCAATGGGCTCAAGTATGTCAAAGATGAGGAGGATGGCACTGGATAGGAAAGGGTTCAAATCTGTTATCTTGTGGTCACTATGAGTCATACTTGCTGGCACTTAATAACAACAAAAAGGGTTAACGTAAACCCAGGAGACATCAAACTGAGCTCAAGTATGTTGTTTTTAAAAATGAATTTTTAAAATTTGAGTTGACAAATACTGTTGTATTTTCGTTCAATCATTTGCATACATGTTGTTTGACAGAATTAATTGCAAGTGATTTACTAATTTTTCCATCTCTGATAAACATTTAAGATTGATAATGTTGTACATAGGGTCTCTGAGAGTCGCAGGTGACTTGAGGGCACATACCAACAACAACACAACAACATTGTTGTTATGTGCCAACCTCTGAACCCTCCTCTATCCTGAGGCAATCTCACTGTCTCTATCCTGAGGCAATCTCACTGTCTCTGCAACTACTACCCTCATTACCCCAGTTATCATGTCAATCCATCTCATCCAGGGTCTTCCTCTCTGGCTCTGTCCCTCAACCCTTCCAAGCATGATAGCCTTCTCCAAAGACTGGTCCCTCCTGGACACATGCCCAAAGTATGTGAGATGTAGTCTCAAATTCCTAGCCTCCAAGGAACAGCTTGGTTTCACCCACTCTAAGACAGACCTGTGGGTTCTCTTAGCAGTTCATGGTATATTCAATACTCTTCTATAGTACCACAACTCAAAAGTATCAATTCTTCTGTTACCCTTGGTCACTTTCCAGCTCTCTGACCTGGAATTCTATCCTTAACATACTGCAGATGGTTTTAGTGGTGTTGTGATTTTCACAATGCTGTTTGTTATTGTTATGTGTTATCCAGTTGAGTATGACCCATAGTGACCCTATGAACAACAGATCTGAGCTCTGTTCTCTCCTGCGTCAGCCTTACAATTTCTGACACATTAGAGCTCACTGCGGCAGACACTGTGTCAGTCCATCTGGGTAAAAGTCTTCCTCTCTTGTGATTCATAAACATGATATATTTTTTCACTTTTGTAGGTCTCTATATAAGTAGAGTTTCTGTAACAGTGTTTTAGTTTTCTTTATATAGGTCTTCTGAATCTCTGGTTAGATTTACTCCTGAGTATTTAATTTTTGGGGTAGCTATTATAAATGATAGTTTCTTTTCAGAGTTCTGTTTCCTACTTACATTTCTGCTTCCCAGAATAAGGTAAATGAGTAAAGACCGGATGAGCTATGGGAGGATATCAACAATATCATCCAGAATGCAAAAGGTGATTACAAAGACAGAGGATAAAGAGAAGATGTCAGAAGAGACTCTGAGTATTGCACTAGAGCACCGAGAAGCCACAGCAAAGGGAAGAAATCAAGACTTTAAGAAGTTGAACAGAAGATTCCAAAAGGCAACACAGGAAGACAAAGTAAAGTATTACAATTCAAGGGGCTGGAGTCAGAAAATAAAAAAGATGGAACTTGCTCAGCATTTCTTAAGCTGAGGGAACTGAAGAACAAATTTAAGCCTTGAGTTGCAGTTCTTAAGGATGCTTTGGGCAGAATATTGAATGATCCAGGAAGCATTAAAAGATGGAAAGAGTATACAGAGTCATTGTACCAAAAGGAATTGGCAGACACAGAAGAATTTAATGAAAAAATGTATGAGAAAGATCTTGCGGCGATGAAGGAAGAAGTTCAAGCTGCTGTGAAAGAACTGGCAAAAAACAAGGCCCCAGGAATTGATGGCATACCGACTGACATATTTCAATGAACTGATACTGCCCTGGATGTGCTCACAAAGTTGTGCCAAGAAACCTGAAGGACAACCACCAGGCCAACTGACTGGAAGAGATCTCTATTTGTTTCCATTCCAAAGAAGGGTGATGTGACAGAGAGGGGAAATTATCGAACAGTATCATTGATATCACATGCAAGCAAGATTCTGCTGAAGATTATCCAAAAATGACTGAAACAGCACATCAACAAAAACTGCCAGAAGTGCACGCTGGGTTTAGAAGAGGCCATAGTACTAGGGATATTATAGCTAATGCCAGATGGATCTTGGCTGAAAGCAGAGTACCAGAGGAATATCTAGCTATGTTTCACTGACTATGCAAAGGCATGTGACGGTATAGATCACAAAAAAAACCTGTGGCTGACTCTGAGAAGAATGGGAATCCCAGAACACTTGATTATGCTTATGTGAAACCTGTAATTGGACCAGGAAGCAGCCATTAGAACAGAGCAAGAAGACATTGCATGGTTCAAAATAGGGAAGGGTGTGAGCCAAGGATGTGCCCTATCTCCCTATCTCCCTATCTTTTCAATCTATATGTGGAACAGATTATCTGGGAGGCTGGGCTCTATGAGGAGAAATGTGTCATCAGGATTGAAGACAGACCCATTAACAATCTGCATTATGCAGATGACACAATGCCGCTAGCTGAAACTGAGAAGTACCTGAAGCCCCTATTGCAGAAGGTCAAGGACTGCATCCTTCAATATGGACTGAAGTTCAACATCACACACACACACACACACACACACACACACACGCACACAGAGTGTATACACACACATATATAAACAGTAACTAACCAAATCACAAATCAAACCCACTGTCAATGAGTCAATTCCAACTCACAGTGACTCTATAGCACAGAGTGAAATTGCCTGAAGGGTTTCTAAGGTTGGAAGTCTTTACAGAAACAAATTGCATATTTCATACAAAGTGGTTGCTAGGTTGGAACCACCAATACTGAAGTAAACAATGGAATGCTATAACAGGAGTTCTGTGCCAGGAGAAATCCTTGTCCAGCATATAATTATTATTTGATCTAGGATTTAATAATAAAAATATCAAGCATGTAAACAAGTAGGAAAATATAACCCATAAGTTAAAGAAAAAAAAGAAAATCAATCCACAGGAATAGGCCCAGAAATGAGATAATAGAATTAGTAAACAAGAATATTTAAAAAATTATCTCTACTATATTCTACATGCTCCAGAAAGCAGACAATCTTTGTATAGAGATAGTATAAAAAATGAAAAAAAATATATACTGGACCAATTTAATATATCATTAAAAAATTGAACCAATTTAAAACACAGCAAAAGAAATTACTCAAAATGAAATAAAGGGGGAAAAATACAGGGTGGTGGAAAGAAAAAAGAAAAATAAACACTCAAAGCAGCAGTGAGCTAGCTCTGGGAAAACTGTATACTACTACTGACTATATGTGTAATAGTAGTTTTTGAATAGACTCATAGTTAACCTTCCAATGGGTTTTCAGCGGCAGTAAATCACACAGAAGGAGACTGCCCTTCTTTCTCCTGTGGGGCAGGTGGTAGAGTCAAGCCATGTACCTTTGGATTAGCAGTGTAAATCCTTACACTAAGGCACTAGAGTAATCAAGAGTTCCTAAAAAGGGGTGAACAGTATTAAAGATATGGCATTGTTGGCTAATTGCATTCATGGAAATAAAGAATACAGAAATTATTTGACAGTTAGTTACAATTCTCTGTATTTTCATCATTTTCAGTATGTATACTATTTTCTCTTGATTTTATCTAAAGCAGTATAACACCTGGAAATACTTAGAAACTGACAAATCCACATTATAATCTATAGACATGTATATCTTATCAAACAGGTGAGTGATTTTCAGAACCATCTGGGAAGCATAATGAAGTTACAATAAAGTTTTAAACCTTTTTCTGAACCTTACTGTTGCTACATGACTGATGACGTATTTAAGAACAATAATCTCTTATCTACAGAGAGGTTTTCCCACCCTGATTTGGTAAAAGATGCAGTCTAGAAGTGTGTGTGGGGGGAGGGGGGGGGAGAAAATAAATGTCACTTATAGTTGCTGAGGAAAAACACAGTAATTTATAAATGACCAAGATTCTAAGGCGAGAACAAAAACTGGCAAGCCTTATGTCATGAAGAGAGAAAGGGGCAGAGAGGAAAACAAAATTTCAGCATAAAATCCAAGAAGAATGGAAACAGAAACTTAGCCCAAGCAGAAAGGTGTAATTTATACACACTCAGAAACCAAAGTGGTGTGATCAAATATAAAGGCCTCAATTTAAAGATTAGAGTGATAATTTGAGAGATGAACAGTAATTATTTTATGTGAATTTTTGCAAGTGGTCTACTTAAGACTGAGACAGAAAAAGCAAGACTGTATATGTGTGTTCCCCCCTTTCTCCTTAGTTTAAAGACTTATTTGGATAGCACTTTAACAGAACTAAAGCATACTCCATTTCCTCCCCACCCCCTGTAGGCACAAAGATAACACTGGAAATTGGAACACTAACTTACGGCTCAAGTGAAAATCACACATGGAAAAGGCAAAGGACGTGGTATGAGGACAAAGAGGAAAACACTATCATCACTACCTTCACTACCAAAAATATTAACAATACTATTCCACAAATTTGAAAACCCAGAAGTTAAGACACTTCCTTGAGATCTTATTTCTGGTGCTAAAAGTATTAACCTGGGTTATATAGTTAGTTTGTGTAAGGGAAGGAGCCCAGAAGCAAATGTCTTAAACAAGTATTTGGAGCTCTATTTACTGTGCTTAACAATTTCCTTACAAGGGGGAGAAAATGTGACCAGTCTGTATATGTTGCTTGGACAAGGGATTCTAATGTATTTTAAAGCAGTTGTTGTTGTTGTTAAGTGCTGTAGAGTATGACCCACAGCAATCCTATGAACAACAGATCTGTTGTGTTTGAGGAGAACATTGTTCCAATTGGTATAGCACTTGTCTGTCAGTCTGCTGTACTGGGATAACTTGTGGGTTGCTGTGAAAGCTAGGCCACTGGTGTGTCAAATGACACAAAGGTTACTCATGGTAGACAGGTTTTAGTAGAGCTCTCAGATGAAGACAGACTAAAAAGCAGGATTGGCCATCCACTTCTTAAATAGCACCCCTCTGAAAACCCTTTGGACAATAGAACAATGCAGACAGAGTGATAGAGCCCAGACTAGAAGTCAGTCAAAATGAGGAAAAATAATGGCAAACAGCCTTTAGTAACTGGAACATGGAGCTTGAATGTTGGAAAACTAGAAATTGTGAACAATAAAGTGGAATGCAGCATGAACATCAATATCCTAGGCATAAGTGAGATGACACAGACTAGCTTTGACTACTGTGAACCAGATAATCACATGGTATACTATACTGGACACAGAATGACTCTGTATACTCTTTCCATCTTCTTTTAATGCTTCCTGGATCATTTCATATTCTACCCAATATTCTGTATATGTTGCATTGTATCCGTAAGTATTACAACTCATGGTTTGATTTGTTCTTCAGTTCCTTCAGCTTAAGAAATTCTGAAAGTTCAGCCATTTTGATTTTCTGACTCCAGTTCCTTGCACATTTCATTGTATTAATTTACTTTGTCTTATGACACTGCCCTCTGGAATCTTCTGCTCAACTCCTTAACATCTTGATTTCAGTATGTCAAGGATGTATCCTGTTTCCATATCTTTTCAATTTATATGTGGAACAGATTATCTGGGAGGCTGGGCTCTATGAGAAGTCAGACCTCAGGATTGAAGGTAGACTCAACAACAATCTACATTATTCTGTAGATGACACAACTCTGCTTGCTGAAACTGAGGACCTGAAGAGCTTGCTACAGAAGGTCAAGGACTGCAGCTTTCAATATGGATTGAAGCTCAACATCAAGAAAACAAAGGTGATAATACACATTGCATTGAAACAGATGAGGAAGAGTACTGTTTAGGAGGAATGTATGATTAGGTATTGTTGTCATGACAAAAGTCCAGAATGAAACCTACATAGTGGAGTGGACTGTGGAGAGGAGTGTATAACAAAAGAATTTTTTTTTACTTGTCAAAGAGAAAAGTGAACTGGAGGGGAAGGGGTGGGCAGGGAGGAAAATGTGTAAAAAGGAATGAATGGAAATAAAAAAAAAATAAAAAGGAAAACAAAGAGTCTTGCCACTGGACCAATCATGATAGATGATGAAGAGATTGAGACTGTTGACAGCTTCAGTTGGCTTGGTTCTACAATCAACACTCTTGGTACCACCAGCCAGGAAATTAAAAGACGAACTGCACTGGGAAAGTTGGCTGTCAGAGACCTCTCCATAGTACTGAAGAGCAACAATGTCTGCCTGGAGACAAAGGTGTACCCGATCCAGGCCATGGTCTTTGCAATTACTTGCTATGCACCAGAGAGCTGGACAATGACTACGGATGACAGAAGGAGAGTTGATGACTTTGAGCTTTGGTGCTGGAGAAGAGTATTGACTATATCGTAGACTGCTAGGAGAACAAACAAGTTCGTCCTAGAGATGGTGAAGCCAGGCTGCTCTTTGGAGGCAAGGATTCTGAAGCTTCATCTGACATTCTGTGGACATATTGCAAGGTGGGATCAGTCCTTGGAGAAGGACGTCATTCTTGGAAGGGTGGAGGGACAGTGCAGGAGAGGAAAACCGTCAATGAGATGGATTGATTCAGTCACTGGGGTAATGGGGATAGAGGTGTCAGAGACAAAAAGATTCATAAGGGATAGAGCAGGGTTTAGGGATGTTGTACATAGGGTCGCTATGAGTCACAGGTGACTTGACGACACATAACAACAATTTAATGAGAAGAACTAATTTCTTGATGTGAATATTAGGTTCCAAGGAAAGGCTGAGGTCTGGTATAATAAACATCGTTTATGAACTTGATGAATTTTGTATGTAAACCAGTATAAAAACAATCTACAAAACTCCCAGTGGATCACAAAAATATTATGCAGTGTAACAACAAAAAAATTACACAGTGTAACAATGACATATCTTGATTTAATACTGTTGTAACAAAACAGTGATTACTTGCATAGTTGCTACTAATTTAGTGTTCTTGGAATTTAAAATGCTTTCTGGCATGCTGGTTTGGATGGTCTAGGTCTCTTAAAAAACTTATACATGATTTGCATCTCTCTTAGAGCTAGGGATTTGAACATTTCTTTTTTTTTTTGATAAATTTTTTTTAAAAAAGATTTTGAACAGTATTTCATGTGTTTGTTTGCTATCTGAATGTCTTCTTTTTTAAAAAAAAAGAAAAAATATTAAAGTAGCACTGAGAACACTGCTGAAAACACTATATATCAAGTTAAGACACTTTGTGAAGGCACCTCCTATTGGTACAACTGGAACTTTTAAAAACTCTGTCCACAACCCACATCAGAAATATTCAATGTGATAAAAAATTCCCCATTTCCTCTTTTCTTGGCTCAAGTACATTAATGTACTTAGATGCTCATTGTGTCAAAACCTTCTTTTTTTTTTAAAAAAAAAATATTTTTCTACTAGTTTATTTACAAAATTCCAATACAAATTTGAAAAAATTCTTTCAGGTTCCCTCACCTTCCCCAACCATCAAATTGTACAACCCAATGATTAATCCCCCTCCCCCTGCACATCCACATCTCTCTGCTTCCAGCCTCTCCCACCCCTCCTGGATCCTTATACTCATTCTACAATAATGGTTTTATTACAATATTTGTCCTTATGGGACTGAGTTAGTTCACTCAGCATAATACTCTCCAGTCCCTCCCAAGTTAGGTAATAATTTACAAAGTTATTGCTCCTGCGTGCTACATAGTATTCCATTGTGTGAATGTACCATAATTTCTCAATCCATTCGTTTGTGGTTGGACATTTGGTTTGGGGATATGTCTGTTCATGTCCTGTGCCCATTTTTCAATTTTGTTGTTTACCTTTATCTTGATGTGGTGCTTGAGTATTTTATAAATTCCAGATATAAGTCCATTATCAGACATGTCATTATCATGTCTGTTTTTTTCCCAGTCTGTGGTGTCCCTTTTCACCTGTTGGAGATTTTGCCTGTACATAGGGATTTGATTCTTATAAGGTCCCATTCATCTATTTTATCCTCTCTTGGTTGTAGATTTTTCAGGATGCTTGGAAGACTGTTTATGTGTGGATTATGAGATACCATCTCACCCCAGTAAGAACAGCAAAATTTAACAGAACAATTAACAACAAATGCTGGCAAGTTTGCAGAGAAACTGGAACCCTTATTCACTGTTGGTAGGAGTATAAAATGGTACAACTACTATGGAAAGCAGTATGGAGCTTTCTAAAAAAGTTGCAAACAAAAATACCATTTGACTCAGCAATTCCACTACTGGGAATATACCCTAAAGAAACAATAACTGTCACTGAAGCAGATATATGCACACCCATGTTTATTGCAGCTTTATGCACAAAAGCAAAGAGTTGGAAACAGCCCAAGTGCCCATCAACAAACAAATGGATATTTGTATATACTGTGGTATACTCACACAATGGAGTATTATGCTGCATTAAAAAAAAGTAAGGAACTCATGAATTACTATGCAAAATGGGTGATCCTGGAAGGCATTATGCTGAGTGAAGTCGCGGTCACAGAGGGACAAATGCTGCATAACATCACTGCTGTAAAGCAGGACTGAATTCGGGGTTAGGGGAGAGACTGAGAAAAGTGGGGATAAATAATGTATACTTAATTGAAACAGATGAAGGCAAAAACTGTTTAAAAGGTATGTATGATTAGGTATTATTGTCATTAGAGGAGTCCAGAATGAAGACTGCATAATGGAGTGGACTTGGGGGGAGGGATTGTATAACAATTGAATTTTTCTTTTACTTTTCAAAGAGAAAAGCTAACTGGGGGGAGGGATGGACAGGGAGAAAGGTGCAACAATGAATGAATGGAGACCCAAAGTCTCTGTAAACTTTCATTAAAATTAATAAAAAAATAGGTAAAAATTTAATAAATTTTAAAAAAGACGTACATGAAAGAAGGAATTGATTGTTTCCTAAGCAGCTGTTCAGTATAAGACATAGGCATATACCCAAGCTCTAATTGCTCTGGAGAGCTCCGGTGGCTTAGTGGTAAGGAGAGGCTCTGCCAACCCAAAGGCAGGTAGTTCAACTCTCCCATCTGCTCTGTGGGAGAAAGATGGGAAATCTCTCATGAGACTTATGGCCTTTGAAAAAGTGCTAGAGGGTCAGTTATGAATCAATTTTGACTCACCAACACATAACAAGTGTGTTGGGGTGGGGTAAGTCTGAGAACCTTCCTGGATCTAGCTTGCTTATAAAAACAGGAAGTAGACAGGAAGCTAAATTTCTCTACGTTTCACACTCTTTTAAGGGAGCTCTGGTGGCACAACCCAGAGGACGTTGTGTTGCTAACTGAAAGACCATTATTTCTCTGGTAGCTTGAACCCACCAGTGCCTACATATGAGAAAGATGGACAATCTCCTCCCATTCATGTTACAGGCTTGCAAACCCAAAGGAGGGCCAGCTCAAAGGCAGTGAGGATTATCACTCTTTCAGGATGGGATCAGTGGTGGTACAGGGTGTTATGCTGCTAATCCAAAGGTGGGTGATTCAAACCCACCAGCTGGCCTCTTTCCATTAATATTCACCACCTCAGAAACCCGATGAAGGGTTGCTAGGAGTCTGAATTGACTTGCTAAGAGTAGATGCCTTTTCTATTCTTTTATTCTCAGTTTTTTATGGGGTTTTGTGGTGGTTTTTTTTGGGGTGTGTGTGTGCGTGTGTGTGTGTGTGTGTGTGTGAGCCAAGAGAGCAAGACTTTGTGAAGTCTTTGTAAATATCTGGATTTTCTTCCTTGCTCTTTCCCTTTCTGTAAGTAATTATGCACAATGTCACTCACAGGTAAGGGTTTCTGGGGAAAAAAAGAATGGTGGCAGAGTGAGGGAGAATTTAGGTGACAGTCATAATTCTTACACTTAACACCAGTTGCTGGCTACTTATTTTTTCCTTCTCCTCATCATACCGGTCACTTGGGCTTTGCTACAGAAACTAGGTAGTAAGTGAGGAAAAACACTGCTAATTAGGCTCTTTCTGAGTGGACTGGCAATATGACAAAAGCTGATAAATAATGTTCGAGTAGCCGCCTTTTCAAGTCATAGTTTTTCGTCTGTTTATTTGCACTGAACTCTCCTCCCCTTTCCTTTCACCCAGATATCCTTCGCTCTTGCATAGATTTCTTTTATAAAGTAACTTTAATCTTATTACCAATTGTAGAAACATAGAAATGGTTTAATTTTTCTGACCATACTCACAACTAATAACAATTCTACTCATTGAAGTTATATAAAATAAATGAAAATATTTTGCTTTAAAAAGGAAGTATCTGTGCCCAATATATTGCTTCAACAGTAACAGAGTTTCCAAGCCTCTGATTTTTAAACCACAGGTATTAGAAGAATGTATGGGCACATGTTTCGAGTTAGCCACGGTCCTCATAACAAGTAGCGCCCCATTAGGTAGTTTTATATTGTTTATGGAATTTTTTATTATAGTGCTATGTTAAAATATTCAACCCAAATTTCCCAAATATGCTTTATGACCATGGTAGATAAAAATGATTTCAATTAGTTGATAGTTTATGTCTACTACTGCTAACTTCAAAAAGCAAGTATGAGAACACATCTGAGATACAAATTCACTTTCAATACACTATTTTATCTCCTAAATTCCACAGCTTATACTTCAAGGGGGGGGCATGAATTTTCTTTTGTTTTTATTTACCCTGAAAACTGAATCTTAACCAGACCCACAGGAATAGACAATACCTCTTTGTTGAACATTAGTTTTTGTGATTAAATGAAATGAGGTCTCTCATTTAATTCAAGAGTTTGGCATTTTACATTTTCAGTCTGTAGAACTGTGTGATTAACAATAAATGTCTAAGAAGTGTAGTTATTTGAACTAATTGGGTCCAATATTAAGGATATCAGGACATAAACCTTGTCCTTATGGTTCAATCTCTCTTTCTAAAGTGAAATGACAATCGGTGAGTCTCTTGAGTAATTCTAGCTTATATGTGTGCATTTAAGAATTTAAATTATAAGTTACTGCAATAGAAGATTGGGTGATACTTTCTTTGGTTCAAATAAATGGGTGTCACTTTAAATAATGTAAGGTTGAACTGGTCACAGAATACGGGATCTGGGCAAAACCAACTGGGGTCCATGTGGTTGTGTATGAATTGAGTAAGTGAGTGTGCGTGTGTGTATAGTATTTTAACTTTTCTCTCTGTGAACCATCCAGGCTGGTTTTGTTTTAGAAATTTGTTTTAATATTAATGAGTGGAATGTCTTTGGTTTGGAACAATTCCTACCTGGCTTGGCTATTCTTTGTATGGAATAAACTCTTACTCTGTAATGGTTGATATTTTTATATTAATATAGAGTTTCATTAGTATTCTACAAATGTTTGAACATTTCTTGACCAAAAAATTAGGAAACGGCCTACTGTATTTCACATTTTGTTTCTAGTTATTGCAAATTTTTTGACATTAGAAAAAAAAAATTATGTCTCTTATTATAACGTATTGGTTCATCACTGTAGCTAGGTTATAAAGCAATGTGTAATTTTTACTTCTATAGTGTGTCCACTTGCCGTACAAAGGTAACTCGTGGTTGCTGGGAAGCTGAACACTGTGACACTGATGTGTCAAATGCGTTAATGGTTACCCATGGCGGACAGTGTTTGGTGAAGATCTCCGATTAAAACAAGCTTGGAAGCAGGCGTGGCATCCACTTCTGCAAACAGAACCTGGAGAAGGGATGAAGGTCACACAAGTGCTGAGGATTTTTGTTCATAGGGTCACTATGAGTCGCCTACGACTCTACAGCACTTAACAACAACAACAACAACAACAACGTATTGTTTAAAGTTAGGTACTTGGATCATAAAAAGTTCAAGGAACAGGACAGACTCTTCTAGAAGACATATGACATGAATGAATAACCTTGAAAACTTGGGAGTACAGACCACATGGTAAAACCCTTGAATTTATCCTGGAATTACAAGTAATTCTTGTGCTCTCAGCACTCCTTTTCTCTCAATCATACGGTTCAGTACACAACCCTGTTTCCTTCTGCAGCTACTAATTGTAGGTTGCAGACTCATAAGGAAGGCCAGTTCCTTGATGCTATGTGTACATTCTATACAGTAATGTTATAAATTTAAGTGAAGTAATAGCAGTTATTCTGTGATCGTGTGCCTCAAATGAGTTCATTCCATATAAAGAGACAGATTATTACTAATTGCATTCTGCCTTTTGATTTCCTCTGCAGCTTCAATTAGTTAAACAGATCTTCAATTCCATCTCTATCTGTGTACTACTTAAAAACCTTTATTCAACTGAAGAAGCAGCTCTGTTTTGTGGAATAAATGAAGTGACTGAGGACTAACATTTACCTCCTGCTGGCTATTTAGGGGTTAAATAGGAACTAGAATACTCAAGAACTGAGTATTCAAATGGGTAGAAGTCATGTATGAGAGGAAAGCACAAAAAGGTCTTAGAAATGAAGAGAACATTTTAGTCTTAACACTTAGACTGAATAAATTGTATTTTTAATGTAGCATAAAATTTAAAAATTGAAAGCAAACCACACAATTTCGCACATTTATTTACAGTAGGTAAGGATATCTCACTGACAGCTACCAGTGATGCAAACCTGGATTTGACCTCTGACCTCTCTAAAAACCTCAAACCTGTTGCTGTGGTTCCAATTCACACACACCCTATAGGGCAGAACAGAGCTACCCCACAGAGCTTTCAGGAGTCCCAACTTTAAAGAAGTAGATTGTCAAGTCTCTCTCCCCTGGAGTCGGGTTCAAATTGCTCACTTTTCAGTTAGCAGCCAAACAATTAATCATTGCACCCCCAGGCAACATCAAAGGCTTGTTTTATCAAAAGTCAACACATTAGGTATGGGAAGCAGTGGTGGTTCAATGTGAGAAATCAGGGTTTGATTCCCCGTCAATGCATTTCGTGTGCAGCCTCCCCGAGTCTGACGGTGAAGGACTAGGTGTGGTTGATGATGGTGACTGGAAAGGTTTCAGTGGATATACTAGGAAGAAATCCTAGCAATTCAGTTCTAACAATAAATAAACCAATGGAAACATGGATGAGAATAGTCTGACATGTAACCGAATAAGGAGATGAGACAAGACAGGACAGAAAGGTTTTTGTTTGTGATTTTGTTTTTTTTTTTTTTTACTGAAGTCTTTTTTAAGTTGGGGCTGGGTTACCCTGGTTTGGGAGCAGCCAAAAACTAATTTAGGAAAACAAAATGACAAATATTTCAGTTACAAAGGCACAAATATGCCATATAATCAGTAAGCGAAGGGGCTGTGTGGGGACTTTTAAGAAACAACAGAATATATAGTCAGGGAAAGTGAACTGTGTTGTTAGCCGTGGAGTCAGAAAGGACTCACAGCTGACCCATTAGTATGTTTTCCTATTTCTTCCTGAGAGCAGCTGGTGGCTTTGAACTGCATGCCTTTGAGTCAGCGGCACAACTCCTTACCACTAAGTCACTAATCAGTCTGAAATAAAACAAGCAGTATTTGGGTATACAGATACAATGATCTTCCCATGGAGGTAAAGGTCAGGCTGATGAAGACCTCAAATTTTGGAATAGGATATACCAACTTTGGTTTGTAGACAGTGGGTTTAGAGAGGGACCAGAGCCCTGCAGTATGGGTGGAAAAATCCGTTGTAGCAATGATTGGTTTTTACTGAAAACGCAGCTGTGCTCAATGACATTGTTCAATATGTTTTACACGCATGTGCAGAATTTAAAAAGACTAAGGAAATAAGCTGTAAGATGACTTGAACAGGTAAAGAAAAATTTGATTTTAGGAAACTGATTTTTGGGAAGCATATTGTCTTAAGAAATTAAGTAATCCTTTATTATGATGTTTCCTTCTTGGAAGAAAATATATGGCTGGTGTTTTAGTCATGTTGGTGAGTTTTATGAGAGTATGTCTAATGATACTGACTTTAATTAAGACAATGGCAAAACATAAAAAAAAATTAAGTAAGTGGCACCCAGTCAAAAAGAGATTTGTGGGTTTTTTTTGGGGGGGTGGTTGTTGTTGTTATTTCTGGCGTACCTGTGAAGACAAATTAACTGGCTTAAGAAAAAGTTGACAAGAATTAACGAGAAAGATAGAGAAGTAGTAAGTCGATAAGAAAGAGAAGATTCCTGTTCACTGATGCCAGGATAACCCTGTTCCAAGAAATTCTCAGCAAGTTACTCCCCTGCTCCAATTATACCCAATAGTACCTGTGAGATACAAGACACTATGCAAATCAGTTAGCAATGCATGTTGTTGTTCATATGTACCATCAAGTTGAAAATGACCCACAGCTGATCCTCCAGTGGATTTTCAGGGGCAGTTAATGGCACGAGTGGAGACTGCCCATCCTTCTCCCATGGAGCAGCTGGTGGACTTGAACTGCCTGCCTTTGGGATTGTAGTGCAGCTTTTTGCCACTAGGCCACCAGAGGTCTCACGGCATACAAGGGCCATAATGTTTTGGTCACATTCTTGCTGCTGCTCTGTCTGAACCATCATAGCTATTACAACTTTCCAGATAGTTCTGCACACATAGGAATACTCTTTCCTAGCCTTGCAAATGCACATCCAGTCTTCAAAAGTCAGTTAAGGAGTTCTCCTGGTGGTCTGCTCAGATCTCCTCAGGCTGTCTTAAAATACTGTTTCTTCTGTACCAATTGACTCTGGTGTGTACACTCCATATGACAGATATACAATATCATTTAATCATCTATTTGGACATCTGGTTTCTCACCCAAAAAGAAGTATTTTTGGAAGCACATGGCAGTATTTATCTTTACATCTGCAGATTTTAGTGCCTAGTAAAAAAAAGTCTAGTAAATGTTGTTGTGTATTTCATAGCTGGAACCAACCCATAGCTGGCTCTCCAGTGGGTTTTGAGAGGCAGCAAATTACATGGGAGGACACTCCTTATCTTTTTCTCATGGAGTAACTGGTGGATTTGAACCATGTGCCTTTGAATTAGCAGCACAACTCTTTATCCCAAGCCACCAGTGCTCCCTTTAGTAAACAGTTAAGTATCAAATGAATGATTGAATGAACACATTGCTGTTGTATACCATTGAGTCAGAACCAACTCATAGCTGGTTCTATGAGTTATAGCACATTTGGGTTGGCAGTGCAATTCTTTTACCACAGGGCTATCAAAGTTCCTTTGAATAAATACGCAGAGCTGAACATTCAGGCTCTGATTCACACACAGCAACCTCTATGGTAATCATCCCCAGCCATTATTTTAACAGTTCACACTTCCCTAATTAATTCTTACTTGTGTATATAGTGACTGTTGATTATCCACAAGAGGATTATCCCCATTGTAGTTTAGTGTAGCAAATCTTACTCTCAACTTCTTGCTGACATCACCAGCTGTTTACTTGTGTCCTTCTATGACATTGCCATCAATTCCATCTACTCTTACTCCGATTGAAATCAAGAGCACCAACAGAAGGTGCAAAGAAATGTGTGTTTTAAAGAACAAATATTATTTGCCAGTGGCTTAAGGAGTTGTGGTGCCAACCTAAAAGCAGGCAGTTCAAATTCAACAGCTGCTCTGAGGGAGAACTATGGACAACTTCCTCCTATGGGGTTTACAACCTCTCAAGACTGGCAGGAGGCTCAGCAACACACAACCACCACCAAAGATTTAAGGAGCTCTAGTGCCACAGTCCATAGCATGTTGCACTGTTAACAAAAAGGTCTCATGTCTCCATGGTTTGGATCTATGAGCTTAAGGGAGAAAGATGCACCATCTCCTCCTGGTAAGATTTGCAGCCACAGAAAACCCATCCATGTTTGCTACGGGTCAGAATCTTTAGAGCAGTTCCTGACCAAGCCAAGATCTAGAGGTCTGGCGCAATGGTTAAAGAGCTCAGTTACTAATGGAAAGATTGACGGTTCAAAATCCCTTAGTCATTTTGCAGCAGAAGGAGGTGGCAGGTTGCATCCTTCAAGATTTATAGCCTTAGATACCCAAGGTGTCGACTCAATCCTAGAGCGGTGCTACGCACTGGAACTGACTTGACAGTAATGTTTCTTTTTCTTTTAGTTATCTTAGTGTTGCACGACTTGTTCAGTTTCTTTGAATTCATCAATTGGATGTTCTAACAGCAAACTGTTTAGAAATAAAACCGAGCCACTGCATACTGCTACAACAACGATGTATTCAGAACTTTCTTCAATTTTCGATTGCCAGAAAAGATTACAAATAAACACTTGAATCTCTGGCAGTCTCTTCTGGTTTGGTTTTGTTTTATGTTTTCCCAAGTATACTATATGAAACTATTTTTCAGTGTCATTTACATTAAACTCTTGAGCCACTGACTGTGCCTTCGATTCTTCTGAAGGCCCCTGGTAGTGATTCTTCTTTTAAATTTAAAAGCCTAATGAACCCAGATTTTCAAAAGTAGCTAATATTGGGTTGAGGGCCAAACAATATAATGATGCAGAGCTACTTGCATTATTCCTGGAGCTATTTGATTTTGACAAGCCCACATTTGGTAATTAAGATGAGAATGCCCCCTTGGGCCGTTCTCCTGTTAGCTAAAATATCTTATAAATTACTGTAATAAAAGGAGAAAAAAGGAACACGCTGCCTGTCAATGTTTCAACTTATCTAGCAAGAGGAGGAGACAAAGCCCTGATCCTGAAACACGCAGATGCCAAACGAGAGCATAAATTCTACTGTCCGCCCCACCAAGAGGGAGCCGGCCTAATAGGGAGACTCACGTACCATATCAACTAGGCTCTGCCTGCAAAAGGCAGTCCTCCAGGACAGACAGTATTTTTATATCCCTTAATCAATCACTGCTTACTCAGTAATATCTTATCACCTACTATATGCTAGGATAGTGAATCCAGCATTTGAAACCTAGGAAGAGCTTCATATATTCAGTTTTAAGGTCTACTGGCAGAATTTAATAAATAAACTCATCTACCAATGATGTCAAATATAGTCTAATTTATTATCCTAATCTAGCTACACATGTATTAGCCTGACTGTGATATAGATTATGTGGACATGTGTGGTTAAAGGGGCAGATGTCAAATGTCTGCCTTCATTCCCTCTCTGTTCGATTCAGTCCAAGAGCCAGAAATAAACAAATTATCAGGTTTTATTGTTTACAGGCAGTCCCCAGGTTATGAATGGGTGATCATTCCTAAGGTCGTATTTAAGTCCAATTTGTACCTACATTGGAAGAGTTAGGTATAGTTTGAACAGCTGGTCAAATGGTTGCCCTAGCATACTGCGTACTTTTGCATGCATTAGAAATGTCAGTGAGGAGGCACTCAGGTCCCCAGCCCAGCCACACCTGGGGGCCAACCACCCCTGCAGCAGCAGCCCCTGCTCTTTCTGTATTTCACTTCCAGATCTGTGAGAGAAAGATAAACAGAAACAGGGGCCCACCACAGCCTACTCCACCAGCTGAGACCCCAACCATAGGGCTTCTAAAACCCTGCAGCCTCCATGGCCAAAGGTGTAGGGATAGATAGTGAGATAAAGGGGGCCACCTTTTGAGGGGTGCTAAGCTGAAGAGACAAGGAAGAAAGGTGGCTGGGCTGGGCCAAAGCTTCAGGGTTCCCTGAGGACTAAGGATCAAGGGATGGGGACAGGTAAAGGCTTGGGAGACTGGGCTAGGCTGGGAAGGGCTGGGGAGCAGGAGAAGCAGGCCCAGAAGCTGAGGTTAGAATCTGGGGTCTGAGGTGGAGGGACACGCCAAGTGCAAAGTTTTCCTCAAAACTGACATACTGATGTACTTTGCTACTACAAAACCATTGCGTGCACCTTGAATTTTTTAATATAACAGGGCTGATTTTTAACTACAAGTTGTATGTACATCAGACATGGATACGTAAGTTAGCTGTTTGTAAGTAGAGGATTACCTGCATTTTCGTTAGGTTGAGATTTAGCAATGTTGTAAATATACTTCTGACAAAGAAAAAAACAAAACCCCAAACAAACAAAAAACCAAAATAACCCACCACAAACTTATGACTATTTCTTTAGAATTCATTTGAAAATTCTCAAAGGGCACACTTTAAAAATTCTATTTCACCTATATGTGCATTTATCAGCCTATTATTGTTACTTTTAGGTACCCTTCAAGTCAGAACAGACTCATAGCTAACCTTGGAGTGGGTTTTCAAAAGCTATAAACTGCACGGGAGGAGAGTGCCCATTTTTCTCCCATAGTGCAACTGATGATTCAAACTGTCTGCCTTTGGGTTGGCAGCGCTTAGCACTAAGCCACCAGAGCTCCTTCCTGCAGATACGTCAACCTCTAAAACACAACTACAACCCATAAGAAATAGATCATTCATAGGTAATGCAGATAATTGCATGCTACAATGTATCCACATTGGATAACTTTGAAATCAGGTAACAAAAAGAAAACTTTACATGATGAATACCTATAAACTTCTCTTTTCTCATACTACCATTTAACCTACTGTTAACAGAACAACTTTTATGATGATCAATTTATTTTAATCTGAGACATTACTCGCATTATTTTGAGCGGAGAGCAGCTGCAACAAGTCTTCAATGTTCTAGTGCTTAGGGTCTTCTTTTATACCTTGTTAAATGCATGCTTGGGAGAATCAATGAGTGTAAAGTGTAGGCTTATTGATAAAAATTCTGGGCCTGCAACAGAATATAGCTCCAAGATAGCGATGTTTAATCCATAGTAGACATAGTTTGCTGCTACTGCTAAATTTTAAACAGGAACTGATCCAAAATCATGTCAGTGTTCCCATTCCTGTGCCACAGAGTAATGACATTTAATCAGGAATATTACTCCACTCTTTCGGTGACAGCTGAGACACAAAACCAGCCAGCTGACGCAATTCCTACCCTACCACTGGCGGCCTATAAACAGCAACCACACAGAGGAAGCTGCTTACCTTGTGTGCACAATCAGAGGAAATTTCACCCGGCAGGGTTTGCAGCTCAGCTGCAGACCAAGTCCAGCACGCTTCTGAAAGGTATCTACAACCATCCTACAGCCTCCCGCAAACCCCTGGCCAAAGGGGGGCTTAAGGCATAAACTGTTCTAGGTGATCTTTCCGAGCAATGGTGCTACAGTCCCCAGGTGTGAGCCATGGCGTCTACAGAACACAACCACCACAGCTCCGCACGGTGAGATCAATGGCCTATAATTACCTGGGAATTACTTGGGCACAAATCAATGGTGTGTTCCGTCCCATTCATAATGAGCAGGCTAACTTGTGCCCAGTCTGTGAATGTCAAGATGAAGACACTATTCCCATCCGCTTCCTCTCTCTTCTACTGCTGTTGTCCAAACTGGTTACTGGGCCAGCCCAGAAAGACTATGGAATATGGGATGAGGCCTTGCGAGAGGACAGAGATTTGAGTCTGCATAGATCAACTCAGAAAAGGGCCTTTAGTGCGTTGTTTGCAGGTTTTCACTCAGCCCTCCTCTGTTCTATGATTGACATCTCGGGGGATAAAAGGCTCCACATTCCATTAGATGTCATCAGCCTGGCCAGCCTCCTCCCCTGGCCACGCCTCAAGGGACAGTGCCACGGTGCAGTGACATCCATCAAGTGCTCCATTCCAGCTCAACAGTTGGCAGCAATTTCCCCATCTTCCAGCGATCACTGAGCTAAAGAAGGAGGGGAAGGTGGGAGGAAGTGGTGGGGAGGGACCGCTTAGCGCTCCTCAACCAAACACTCCACGTACAGCCCCATAACTAAGCTGCCACCAACACACCGCGCTATCCCGTAATACTCCTGAAAAGTAAAAAACAGAGCTGGAGTCCTGCTGGATTTCCCTTAGCAACCTGACAGGAGCCCACAAGGTCAGCTAGCAGGAAGCGTAGAAAATTATACAGTGGGGAATTATCAGCTAAATTATTTCACTATACTCAGGATTTTTACTGTTCCTCCCAAGACAGTGGCCTCTTGCTACCCATATTAGAAACATGAATAAAAGGACAAGAATGACAAAAGGAGAGAAAAAGGAAAAGGGGAGCATTTTAAAGGGTTTATTAATTATTATTACTATTATTATTGGCTTTATTTTGTTTAAATGCTACTTCTTGAGGATACTGCCCAGGGGTCCAGCCTGCTTGCTCTCCGGCCACAATGCCCCTTCTCCTTTTTGCCTGGGGTGGAAGGAGGCTGGGGGTTGGGCTGGAGGCTGCCTGGCGTTCAGGTTTGCTTCAGCAGCTCCAGCAGCAGGAGCAAGCATGATTTATCAATTAACAGGTAATGAAAAAAATTCTCTGCAATTAAAGATATGATTTTGCTCAAACAGGAAGCAGCACCATACAACTGTGTACCCCTCTGAGGAATACTCGGCTCCTGTCACTAATGTGGAACACAGCTAATTTTAACAGAGCGTGTGTGGGCCCCTTGGGGGACTCCATGTTGATGAAGGAATATACAGTAGGGAACCCCCAGAGGACCCGGCTGATTGGAGAGCCTCAGGAAAGGTGTAGGGAAATTACATTTCCTGTTTCTTAGGAGAGTTATTAAAGGGAAAGGCAGCTTTAATCACTGAAAGACCAGTTGCTGTATTATTTTTGATTTATACACCAAAACAATACCCTTTATTCCTTGGTTCCTTTTAAATATATATATGTCAGTGTAGTCAATATTATATTTCAGTGTAACATATAAACAGCTGTAGGATCTTGTTAAAAATGTGAAAGGTTTTGAAAGATTATACAAGATAAAATATATTATTTTGACTCAACCAAAAGTCACAGAAAATTAGAGTAGACAGAAATTTTGTTCCCCTCCCTTCACTTAAATCAGCAGGCTTTCCCCTCCGCTTTTATAGAAATACACTGTGAATTTTCTGATAATATATGAAGGAAAAGTTGGAGAGTTCCCAATGTTTACTCTCATTGGGTATATAGCCTATTTACTTAGAAAAGAGGAAGACTTGGGATTGACACAGTGAGATAATGGGGGTAAATGTGTCAGGGTCAGTGAGATTGGCTTAGGACAGGATGGGATGGGATGGGATGGGATGGGATGGGATGGGATGGGATGGGATGGGATCGGATAGGCTAGGATAGGACAGGATAGGATAGGGTTCAGAGTTGTTATAACATAGGGTCACTATGAGGCATTGGAGACTTGATGGCACATAACAACAATGACATACAGTGCAGAAAGGATAGTGATTTGTCTAAATGATAGTTTTATCAATTTGTTTGAAAGACTTCTATGTAGTCAATACTTTTATACAATAATAAATGTTAGAGAAGAAGGAAACTTCACATCACCTAAGTAAACCTCTTCATTTTGTGGGCAAGAAAACAGAGTCAGAAAGACTAAGTAGAAAGAAATAATAATAACAATATAGTTGTTGTGACATGCACTGAGTCAGAGCTGATCTTCCAGCAAGTTTTCAAATCATGTGGGAGATTGCTCTTCTTTCTCCTATGAGCCAGTTGGTGGATCCAAACCACCTGCCTTTGGAATGGCAGCCCAATTCCTTACTCACTGGGCCACCAGAGCTCCCAGTAACAACACCGTTTGGGTAATTTACTCTGCCTGGTATTGCTCTGAGCGCTTACCATATATTATCTTACTGTTTTCTCACAATATCTATATGAGGAAAGTATTAATTCTCATTGTCTGTTATTATCATTAATTTCACTTACAGAGAAGTCCTCTGAGACCATGTATGAGGAGAGAGGCAGGGGATGGGACCAACCAGTTGGATGCCCAGAGTCTATTTCTTAACCTCAAACTGCACTGCTGCTCAGATCATACACCAAATATAGGCACAGACACTAGACCCCAGGGGTTTTGTTTTCCAGTCTAGCAACACAAAACCAAACCATCTGACTGTTAGCAAATTATGTTGAAATGTTTATTCCACCAACTGATCATCCTGCAATGTTTACTATTATGTAAAAAGTCCCAATACCAATTCCAAGTTTCACACCAAATGGGCACCATGAATGTGGTTATGTGCCAGGGAGTGTGCAGAGGGTGACTGTAGGACTGTTTGCTGTGTCCTGCTGAATGCATTCCAACTTACAGTGACCTTAAAGAACAGAGTAGAGAGAGCTCATAGGGTTTTCTAGACTCGGGTAATTATGGGAACAGATTCACATCCTATCTTGTCTCCACCAAACCATGGAGTGGCTTCAACCACCATCCTTTTGGTTAGCAGCTGACTGCATCATCCCTGAACCTTTGCATCATGGCAAAGACAACCAATGTGATCCAAATCTTCTAAGGCAAACACAGAACTAGAGGTTGAGATCGCATTGTTCTGATGGCTGACCTCCCAATAAAAAATAAAACAAATAAAAATATCCCTCTGTCTCACTCTCACTGCTAGATTAAGTCTCCCCAAACTACAGTCCATTCCCAAACTGATTATACTTATAAAAGCAAATGTCCCATTGCTGCTGGTAGGTTTTTGTGTTTGGTTTTGGGTATTTTTTATATTTAATCGAAAGACTGAGTCTTCTTCACACAGCCAAAATCTATTCTCAGTAACAACCTAACCGATAAGCCCTGTGCTAGCCAGAGCTGTGTTAAAGAATGGCAGTGTGCAGCCTGAGTGCAAATGGCTTTCCTTTCAAACAAACCGAACACATTATTACAGGCTAGTCACTAGAAGTGATGGAGAGGGCTCCTTCAAACCCTGCCCCACAGTATCACCTCGGGCAAAGGTTTCCTCTTCTGTTGGAATCGGAACATTTGGAGGCAGGCTGCCTCTGCCAGCTTTGTTCTTGTTCCTTTGGAGGATTCCTCTGACAGTTCTAACTGCATTACCAGGATTTGTCTTGCTGGTAATGACCAATTCATTTGTATTACTGCATTTAGACCTTACACTAAGCAGACACTCACAGGTATGAAGAGAAGTTTCGTGGATTTCAGCAGAACCGATTGCTCTGAATGACTCGGAGAAAAGTAAAGACATCAAGCCCATCTTTCTCAGTTTTCCTCTGCTTCCCCTTATGGACGGACAGACAGTGTGTACACCTGCACGCACACTCCTCCCCCATTAACCCCAGCAGTAAGCCTCAGGCTCACTGTGGAGGAACTAGAATGCACATCTAGTCCAATGCCTTCATTAAACAGAAGAGGACAGGAGTCCCAGGGAGGATGAGAGAGCTGCTACATAATTAGTTATTAAGTGGAAAAGCCAAGGCTCGATCCTGAGGACATCTGATCCCAAATCCACTATTGCTTATCCAGCACCATTCATGAAAGCCCTTCTCCGTTCATGGGGTGTTCGGGTGTTTTCTTTACGTGATCTTTTTTTGGGACCATATTTTGCAAGTGATCCATCTCTTCATGCCTTTATTCTTCAGGATTCCACAGAGAGCGAGCATTACCGATAGGTGTGGGGGGCCCAGAGGTTGAATTAAGACGTAAATTGGGCCCAGGACCTCCAGGGAGACCCACTGCAGGAGACCAACCTTTCCCACGTGGATCACCTATTGGTCCAGTTCCTCGATGGTAGTCTTCTGGGACTCATCACCTGTGCCCTCAAAACAACTGGTCATAATAAAGGCATCAACTTTCATTGCCTCTAAAGACTTGGAGTTGCAGAGACCTCAACATATGTCAAAGGATGGGTAGATGAAGAGAAACATAGCGAAGTTATTTAGAGGCTCAAAATCTCAACAAAATAAAACTCACCCTGAGTCATATTATAATTTTTATAGGTATAATTTGTACCTATCTTTCAGTAGATGAGAGAGGTGGAACACGAGAAACGGATCATTAAACAGTAGTGTGAAACCAGGGAAATTAGCCAGCTGCTGTGAACGCCACCTCTCTCTTATTCTTGTGAAAGACAGTGTAGAGGGTGGGGGTGGGGAGAAGGGAGCACAGAAAACGCAGGAATAAAGGAGCTGATTGTACCGATAAAACATTAGCTCAGAAGTCTGTGGACTCTCTTTAAGCTAATGAACAGAAAATGTCTGATCAGAAAATAATGATTCCATGTGAAAGATGTTTCATACTTTTGAAATTGTAATAAATGTGTCTGACCACTTCCTTCCAGGCCCTGGCTCATCATAAAAAGAAACTGAGGCTCAGGGAAGGAAGGTGAAGAGACTTCATGCCACGGTGGTGACACTCTGGCCTTTTGACTGCAGTTCTATGTTCGACCCACGAAGCCAAGCGGACTTACCATTCAACTTGCCAAAATGTGCCAGATACTAAAGCCGGTGCAGCTGGTTTAATTCTGATCCATGTAAGTTTAGAGAAGAATCTGCTTCGCAGGATTTTTACCAGCTAATTTTCCAGCCTTGGGTTTGCTTCCTACACATCTGAAATTTGGACAATGGAAAAAGACGCCAGAAGAAGAAAGGAAGCATTTGCATTGAGGGGCTGGCACTGTGGCACTGAACGCTCCAGGGACAGACAAAAGAACAAACCAATCTGTCTCAGAGGAAGCGTAGCAAGATGTTCCTTGAGGCAAGGGTGGCAAGACTTCCCTTTCTTCGGGTATACTATTAGGAGAGACTAGTCCTTACAGGGAAACATCGTGCTTTGAGAGGCAGAGGATTCCAGAAAGAAGTGGAAGACCCTCAATGAGATGGAATGTCGCAGTGCCTTCAACAGAGGGCTTACGCATGGCGGAGACAGGGAGGATGGCTTTGGACAGAACACAGCTTTGATCTGTGGGAGGGCTGCGCTGAGTTGGAGTCAACTTGATGGCATCTAATAACAAGGAGAACATATTTTTGGAAATACATCACCATGCCTTTCTTTCAAAGTTTCTCTAAATGGACTCAACCCTCTTGGCTAGCAGCTGAGCGTGTGAACAATTTGGACCACCCAGAATTCTAGAAATAGCCCCTTCCAATCAAGCAAGTATCTCACCCACTATAGCTGGGTGTTTACTACTGAGATTGATTGACTGCTTTTATTTCTAAGCAGACAGGAAGCAATCTCTCTACTGGGAGGGGCCTATGTGATGGTTCATGTTGCTGAGCAAGCATCCCATGTCACTTCCCCATGACAGAAATGAAACAAAACATAAAGAACACACTGAAGAACAAATTAATCTGTAGTAGGAGTGGCATCCACTTCCTAAAGAACATGCCTCCAGAAACTCTGAACTTTGACAAATGTTGATAGTTATAGAAAGGCTTCAGGCCGTTTGTTCATAGGGTTGCTATGAGTTGTGCTCGGCTCAAAGACAATCAACAACTAAAACAACAAAAGGTGAGTTAGTGAAAAAAGTCAAGGCGGAAGAGCAGTCATGGGAACACACAGTGTCTATACTGAAGAATCATGGGGAAGGAAATGAAAACGGGACTGCCAAATCGGAATGCCTTCATCACAGGTGTTAACACATCTGGGTTTCAGAGCCTCACTTCTCAGGTGAGGCCAGAACTGTTAAGTAACCCATGCATTACACGGAGTCAGCCAACATGCAAACCCAGGCCCACTCCAACGTCCAAGTTCTTTCTCTGCATCCATGATACCATCTATTGGTTAACACATTGGGCATCACATACCAACTGTACCTCTGGATGAAAAGAGGCCATGACACCAGCTCAGCATTCAGCCCTTCTCCGTGTCATCAAATCACCAGCCTGACTGCGCCAGCCCTCCCTGAGTGGAAGGAAGATGCACTCTCTCCCCAGCTCTCCTGTCTTCTCCCCACACTGACACTTGCAAGAACAAAAAGGACAGGAGCCAACATGAAGGAAAGGAACAACTCTGGGCTCAGATTTCCACGCCAAGAAAGAGATGAAGCAGGAACAAAGTAACAAATTATACTGTCAGAGGAAATGTGAACTTTTTGATTGGGGATGACATTTATTTTAAGTGTGCAATGACGGCGGGGAATCTGTCAGGGTGAGACATGGCTGAGGTTTCAGCGTTTGTTAAGAGCGTCCTGGGAATTAGGCTAAAACTGTTAAAACTGACACCATTGGCTTTTGTTAACACATTAAGCATGGGAAAAGTGCCAGTCAGCATATCCTCCCTAGCATCCCTTCAGTTAAATCATCTGGAAGATGCATAATATTGGGTGGGATGATCATGTCTACATTTTTCAACACATGGGGAGAAAAAGGGGAGAAAGGCCAGTGGCACTCTGATAAAGATGACAAATGGGGGCCGTTACAATAAGGTCCCCACACAGGAAAATGGGAAGAGGACAGTCTTGTCGACCTTATGTTGCCAATCCTAAGGACAGAAAGCTTCGTTTACATACTCCAGCACGATGCCAAGATTTATGGGGGAAAATGAACCACTGAAAGACACATAAGCACACACAAGGATTTGGCTTAAGTGTAATTAAAGACCCATCTCCAAGCTTCTGCTTCAAATAAGACTTGATCATTACCTCAGTGTGAGAAGAACTGACACAGACCAGAAATGTAGATGTTTACCCAGGGAGATGAACTAAATCAAATGCAAGAGCACTCTTGCTTCTTCACGAAATCTTCAAACAGACCCACTAAGCTGAACTTTGCCTGCACCAGATCCTTCTGGAGACGCAAATCAAAGGGAAAGAGAACGGGCAGTCAACTAGGAAAATGTGTCTCTGGTAATTAAATGGGTACAAGCTCTTGGTGACTTGAGAGGCGTTCTTTTCTTTTTTTCCCAAGCGAAAAATCCTAAGCTCACTTACATAAGTGTTTTCATAGGGACACGAAGATTTTTGTTTTCTGCCCCTTCCGATCAGTAAATTAAAAGGCTATGTTAGTAATGCAAACAGTTCACGGACAGACTGAAGGAGAGAAGGTTGGCATTTATGTTTGAAGAGCAAAGGCAAGATGGCGCTGGCAAGTGGTGGTGGGAAAAGTAGAGCCTTTTAATATAACACCATGCGTGTGCTTTGCAAGGACTTAGGAAATGAAAGATTCTTTGGAAGTCAGGAAGTCCCCTGGGAGTCATTTTTCCTTAGGGCACAGAAAACTGAAATTCTGTCCTAGGGTTCTCTTATTGGTTCCATAACGAAAGCAACGCCTTCAATTTGGCAAGTCCGTATGAAGTGAATGACTTACTGCCCTTTGGCGAAGCGTGAACCCTCCGTGTACCTCAACTCCAGGATTTACACTCTCTGTCGTCTGCAGAGGCTCAAAGTTGGCTGGTCATCTGACTTGGGATTTTCTGGTCAGCTTCCAGGAGAGTGTTTATTGTCTGCAGGTTGGGGTGCCTTTAATTTAGAGTCTTTCTTGGCTCCCTGGTTATCTGCAAATGATTACTCCATGCTCAGATTTTTCAGGCCCAGACTGCAATGACTGTAAAGAAAATAAGGCTCCCACCCCAGTTTTCCACTTATAGCGCCATGACCCTCTTTAAAGCAACATCCCACATGTTGTGGGTGACCAAGTGTAACTTCCCAGCATTCCATGTGCTAGGAAGTTTTTGTTCATTTGCACTTGTCTGGCTTTGTTGATAAAACACAGACACAGAATTAAGGGCAAAAACATAGAAATCTGCTGCCAAGAACTGTCTTTCTACTAAACATCATCTTGTGTAGCTTAAAACGCTAAGCGTTTTTCCTAAAGAGTTGCTTCCACCATCCTCCCCCATCACACCAAAAATGGAACATATGGAAGAATGAGCTTGGACCAAGACGATCCTGGTTTTTTTGGCTACAGGAGCAGAGCAGTCACACAGACACAGCACCTCATCAAACAAAGCAGACTGCGACTGTTTGGACCTCACCAGCCTAATTTCATAGACTTTTCAAGCTGTCTCTTTCACCCCTGGCTATTAACCAAGCACAGGCAGGCTCAGTGGGCACGACAACTGGGCTTCGCATACATCACTACCATTTTTAAAGACATCTTGAAAAGAGCATTAAGAAGCTGCTTGATGGCAGTTTCAGAAGAAGGCTTATAAGCCCAGTTTCATAAAATAATTCTCACACCCCAAATAAAATGGATTGAAATAAGGTCACTTGAATGGGCCTCATTATTGGCAGCCTTGATTGGAATACATGGCTAAGACATGACCTAATTCTTAACCATGGTTTTCCTCGCTGCTTACCTGGAGAGATTTTAGGCTCCTTTCTCAAAGGCAAGGAGAGGAGATATTTCATAAGAAAGATGTGGTTTCCACATCTTTCACTGCATGGGCAATGGAGCCATGACAGAGTAAGCCCCAATGGGAAGATAGAGACACTTTACCACAACTGAATTTAAACAACATATAGATACTTTAATTTCTAAATGTTTATATATATTAATAGTTCTTTCATATATATATAAAAAATATATATTTATATATGTATATGTATTTAAGAATATATATTAATTTTTTTTTGCACTGAAGAAAGGTAGCGAAGTCACTGATTAACTCCACTTTGCAACAATTTTCGCTAGTTCCAGAATTCAAGTCACAGTCACTCAAGAGATTCCAACTTCACCTGTGTCTTTTAATCTAAAAGCCATTCTAATGAACTATTCTAATAGGTTATGGTCATTCAGTTCCAAAGGTATTAATTTTCCCACAAACAAAATCACATCTGTTAGAGATGTTCACATTATTACCAACAGGCATGCAAATGTACATGGCAGTGACCTTCCTCTGACAGAGACAAGCATATGCAGAGAAGTGGACTCTCAAAACTTACTAGTGTTTTTATTTAGAAATAACACGTGCGATACCAATCTGTACTCTGCATCCTATTTTCTCCACGTAATATTCTCCTTCAGCATTTTCAACCCATCTCATTATCAAGTGCAGTTCCCATCAAGCCAAATTTTAAAGCAAATAATTACATCAATTCTTTGTGACATCACCGAAATTTTCCCAATAACTGTGAAATCCTAAAGAGAACTTTATTATCACATCAAGCTGATGATAAGAGATGAGGTCATAATTGCCAAACAGCAAGAGTACTACTTTCAAGTAGATGTTTGCCTTCAGGAACCCAGAGAGGGAAAACGAAGGAAATATGAAGTGTGACTGTAAGGTGATAAAACTGATTTTCTTGTTTATCCTGATACATAGATACTTTAAGTTGCTACAACTACCGATAATAAATTCAATCACCACATTTCACATGGCTGGAAGGAAAAGAAATATTTCACGAGGCAATTGTCCAATTTGTCCTTTGCCTAAGTGATGCAATCAGTTATACCAGAAAAGAAAAAAAAGGTAAATATTTCCCCCAGTCTGCAAAACCACCTTTCGGTTGGTTTATAATTACAAGAATGATGCAAACTGAACCCCTTGCTTTGTTTCAGTATCCCTTGTTAGTATCATGGACCTCTCTGCCTCTCTTGTTTTTCTCAAAAGCAATTTAGAAAATGCTTGTATTTTAGACAAAAGGAGAACATTTGGTGAAAGAAAATTCATCATTAGGTATCTAGAGGTTTGTTAATAGAAAAGGCAACTCCCACAGTGTAACCCAGTGCTCAATCCAGACACACATGCTCAGGACCAGCAAGCTGCCTTCACAGTGGGCCAAAAGTCATTATCATAATTTTATATTACATAGACTACATTGAAAATTTAATATATCCCAGCAAAAAGAGACAAAAGACATTTTGCATAATGCTTCTGTGAGCGCACTCTCTCTTGCTACTCTTTTAGCCACCCCATGCAGATAATCACACCAGGAAAAAGAAGTTCATTACCTAAGCCAAATCAAAATTAGGCTTTTCTTTTTGATAGGGAACTTCATTAGTAAGCCCTGTCTTATACAGCTGGGAGATTTGATGAATCTATCCTAGAGTAATAATTCAGTACAATCAGCCACAATTTCACCTTAAGTTTCTACATCTTTATTAAGAAAACTAGAAATACACAAACAGGGGACATAGCCATTGGTCTTTAAAAGATGTGAAATCAAGATGCTAACCAAAATGACTTCTGGACATTTAGAACATTCTTGAGTTATACAGAAGATCCAGGTGAGAAATGTAACTCTTTGCTATCCAGCTCTCCATGATTAAGCTTCCCAAGGGGGGAACTTTTTTTTTTCAAAGAAGCCAAAGCTGAAAGACTTGAAGTTGAGGAAAGTGTGTATTTATTGAGACTATTCAAATGGAAACGTGTTCAAATTTTAAAGTTAGCTTTTGATTAACAAGAAAACACAGGGGGAAAGAGTCATTTTAGAATTATTCTTAAGATAAAGAGGCTAAAGATCTATTGTCCCTGCATGCTGTCCAAGAAAATATCTACTGCAGGGCTGAGTCCCCGTTTATATCATACAAAACTCAGTTATCCCACAGATACGGAACAAAGAGCCCCACTCTCCCCTTTGTGTGACCCACATATGTAAGTAAGTACACCAGCATGCAGGAGCTCTGCTGGCTGCAGACGATTGTCTGTGGAACTCCTCCAAGATTGCACCCTTTCATGCTGAAAAAACATAGCTCCAGAGCCCTGCGTATGGGCACAGCTTTCCACACTGTGCTTGAAGCTAACCTTGACTTCTGTCACCAGACTGAAGCTTCATTACCACGCAGGGCTTCTTGGACCATTGTCCATTATGCTCTTCCTTCACCATACAAAGCCAGTCAGCCGCTTTGAGCTGCATCAGCCCCTCATGTGGCCACTTCTCCCTCTTCTTATTGATACCCATGAGCTTCCCTAATATGTACATCCATATTAATGGGGGGTGGGGAAGGAGCATCTTTAATTCCTGAATGAAGAGGACTTTATAAAACAGAAAAGGGAGCATTTTCCTAATACTCTCAGTTGGTATTAGCAATCTTCTCTGCTCACTCTTAACAGGGAGCAAAGCTTACAGGAACAGCAAAATAAAACAAAACCAAAAGAAAAACAATTCAAAACCACATCTCCTTCACCTGGTCACATGTTTATGTCTCTTCATCCTTATTTGCATGGTAAGAGGGTTCAAGAGACAAATTCCATTTGACTTAAGCTTGGCTGAGTCAGGCTCAATGACAGACAACCCTGACTCCTAATACTGTGATGTTCAACAATTTCTTTTTGAGAATGCATAAAAAGTTAAGAAATAACTGGTTTAAGAGTTAATAAAAGCAATTGTTATGTTTACAATAACTTAAAATGCACTCTCAGAACATTCAGAAACAGAGAAGTCACTACCTAGCCATCCTTCTCTTAAATTTGATTAACTTTTACAAATTAAAGATATGATCTACTTAATTCATTTTGAGTGCTTAAACTTATGGAAAAAACCTCTACTGTTCCTAGAGGTTTGCTGATAAGGGCAGAGGTAGAAAGTGAAATGAAATTGTTACAGATAATTTAGGATATGTGAACATGGAAATATAGGTATGAAGGATCACAGTATACAACACTGATTATTTTATTCTTAAAATAAAGTGGCCTATACATGTCAATTTGATAATAAAGATGAGGCTCACTATCATTTATGGAATGTTAGTGGTAAGAGGCTGCACCGCAAACCAAAGGCATATGGTTAGAATCCACCACAGCTCCTTGATAGGAGAAGGGTGGACAATCTCCTCCTGTGTGATTTATTGTGTCTGAAAACCTGCTTGAAGGTGAGCTATGGGTTAGCAGTGACGTGACGGTACATAACGACAATAACAAGCTGAGCACTATTCGTGGTGCTACATATTTGTGCAGAGATAATAGGATTCAATTTTTAAAAGAATCCCATTACACAGTTAATAGTATGCTTTCCATTTTACAGATTAGGAGTCTGCATCTTAGAAAGGCTGGCAACTTGCCTCATGTCACTCAAACAGTAAAAGAAGAAACTTAGATTTTATCCGACTTTGTGCCCATTTTCTTAACCACTGTGCTTTCCAAGCATCCCAGTAATGAATAACAAGCAACTCTTGAGAAATCAAAAAGTCATTTAATGCTCACAGGTGTCATATTTAAGTAATTTATGAACACGCCTTTGATGTTTAAGTAATTTATGAACATGTCCTGATGTTCTTTGGGGCCAAGAGACAAGAAAATTCAGAGACAAAGAGAAGAGGGAGCTGCAAGAGAAAGCAGGAAATGACAAGAGAAACATGAAATATGGACATATTGTATATGAACTTTGTAAGTAAACCAGTATTAAAAAATTATTTTTAAATTTTAAAAAAGAAATTTGGATACATTTTATCTCATGACTAATTTGAAAAACTAAACAAAACAAGTAACTTTGAGTTAAAGAAAATCTTATTGCTATACAGGCTATAATAGTCTAAAAGTATTATATTTTAGGGTATTATTTTTATCGTAGGAGTATGCAATGAGGGTTGCAGAGTGGATTATATTTGGAGGTAGGGGGTGGGGTTTGGGGAGGT
>NW_006399905.1:5840691-5857917 GCF_000299155.1 Elephantulus edwardii | reverse complement strand
AAAAAAAAAAAAAAGAAAGCAGAGCTCCTCTTCCCATTCCATTTCCTGGCTTTACATAAAATACTTTCATTGAAAACCGAACTTTCACTTTTATGCCATTTGTCAGCTCTCTTTTTCCTCACTAAAAAGTCCTCTGTTCCTTGGTGGCACATATTACTGTATCATTCTTTAGTGTTGGTTAAACTTGTCCTTTCCTTATGATGTTTCATCTCTGCGACACTACATCCTCCTTATCTCATTAGATACATATCCTGTCCTCCACCCCTAGTTAAGAGTCTGTGCCTCTTAATGGCAAAAAGCACACACTGTATGTGTATATAAATTAAAACACATACATACACACCAGCTTTTTTCTTAAATGACCAGTGAAACTCATTTTATAAAAGCAGGATCCTTACAGGATGGATGACAAGTGCTCCTTCTGCTTGGTTTGAACCTACAATGGAAGGCAAATACTCAAAATCCAGGATTTATAGAGACATCACTATATATCAGTACTCAGGTAACAGAAGAGCAAAGACAATGATCAAAGTCAAATCATTCAACAAATGCAAACACCAAGACCAAACAGTAATAATTACTGTCAACTAAGAACAAAATTGGACTCCGAAGAGTTTTGCTATGTTATATACAGGGTTGCTATGAGCCAGAGTTGACATCATGGCACCTAACAAGAACGGCATTAACACGACAAGTAAAGGTAAAGGTTGGCTGTAAAGTGTTGGACTGCTAACTGAGAGGTCAGTGGTTCGAATCCACCAGGTATTCCTTGGAAGACAGATAGGCAGTCTCCTCCTCTATGTACTCAGAGCCTGAGAAGCTTGATGAAGGTTTAACAAGGGTCGAGATCCAGGTTTGGACTTTATTATGCCAACATGTTATCATTTGCTCACTCATTGCCATCAACTTGAAATTACCTCTTAACTGACTCTCCATCAGGTTTTGGTAAATCACAAAGGAGCAGACTGTCCACCTTCCTGTCATGAAGCTGCTGGTGTTTTCAAACCACCAGGAAGGTGCCACCTGTGGGTTAATAGCACAACTCCTTCTAAAATGGCATTTATTTATTTTATTTTATTTTTTAATTTTACTTTTCCCCTCCCTTGTTGTGTGCCATTGAGTCAGATCCGACTGGCACAGGAGGAGATCGGCCCTCCTTCTCCAGTGGAGCATCTGCTAGATTTGAACCATGCTCCATCGGGACTGCAGTGCAGCTTCTTGCCACTAGGCCACCAGACTTCCCTTAAAATGTCATTTATCTATTTAAAAATGCAATACTTCTATATAAGAAAAGAAAGCTGTAAGTTATATAAATACTTGCAACTTGACCATAAAAAAACCCAACTAATCCTCATTTGGAAATGGTCTCATTTTTAAATGATCTTTCAATTCTATTGCCATTTCACCCAAGTTCAGAAAATCCAGTTCAGTTCTTTTCTCTTTCAACAGATTTCCACATGTTATTAGAAGTACACAGTTAACCAGGTTTCATGCAGTAGACAAAATGGCATTGTGGGATTACATTAGTTCGACAGCTGCTTTATGACTATAGCTTCCAGACCAATTTATTTAATATTGATCTTTAAACAAACATCAGTACAAATAAATTTGAGCACTCCAGTCCCGAGATTTTATATCTATAAAAGAGGCCTATATTCAGAGAAGCAGGGCTGCGTGTATTTCTCCCTTTGATTCTGTTTTCTTTGATCCTACCAGGTATCAAATACATCAATGCCAAATTAAAACAAATCCATCTTCAGATAACACTCTGTTTATAATCTTTCGTGCAGAAAGAATTTTTCTATCAATAACTTCCAGCAAGCGTTTTTAACTGATCTTTTTTTATTGCTTTATTCTGACTACTACAAAAGGCGGCCGTGCCCTGTCCCAACTGAAAATCCCACCCGACTCTACCTGGAATACCTGCTCAGAAGGACTGTTCTCAATTTTTCCATTTTTCCATTTCCCTGCCTCTTGCTCTCTTTAACGATTCCAGCCCAACAGCAGGGACCCACCAAGACCCAGCAGCCCCCTACTGAGAAAATTGCTGCACAAAGCTGGGGGGTTCAGAAGGCCAATCTCAAGACTTTTACAGGACTACAGTTGACCATTTGGAGGATGGGACAGCTGGGTGCTAAATATAAATGGGAAAAAAGACTTAGATAGGGAAATAGATAATGAATCCTGGGATTAAGCACTCGATTCAATTAGGCAGGCATATCTGAATGTGAAACATAAATGGACTCAACATAATTATTTGCACAGGACTTATTTATGCCCTTCTTAGTTATCCTGATTGAGTACAGATACGAGACTCACCAGGGGATGGGTTTTCCTGTGGTCTGGGACCGGGATAAAGTTCAACACTGTGGGTCACAGTTTATTCACATCTGCCATCTGTTTTATGTTCGTTGTGTTCTCTAGGTTATACTGGTCTTTCAAAGAAATGAACAAGTTTTCTTTCTTTTGCCTCTCTGTCCCTGAATTACTCTCACTCCTTTAAATAGAGATATTCTGGAAATAAAGTCACACTGCCAGTGCATTGAATAGAACTCCTAGTGTGCCTGGAAGGCAGGGCACAATTGGGTATAGGATTTCCAAAGCTATAATCTCTACGGAGGAGACTCTGGTGGCTTCCTAGTAAGAAGAAGCACTGGCAACCCAAAGGCATTTGGTTATAATCCACCAGCTGCTCCATTCGAGAAAGACGGTCAGTCTACTCCTTTGCAATTTACTACTTCTGAAAACCCACTAGAGGGTCAACCTAGAGTCGGTTCCAACTTGCTGGTACATAACAACGGCAATCTTTATGGAAGAACATGGCCTCATCTTTCTCGTATGGAATGGCTAGGTTCGAACTGCTGACCTTTTGATTATCAGTTTAATGCTCTAACCATACTATCACCAAGGCTCCTGGAAAACCAAACAAATCCGTTACAAACTCTTTATGGCAAATAAAAAATTCTTTCAGCAAAACATGGAGGTGTGTTCTTGGACAAACTGGAAGATAGAATTGAAGACATCCTTGTCCTCAAATTACAAGATAACTGTTTTTTGTAAGTTAGCAATTTCTGTCAGAATCAGTGAAATACTGGTTTCAAGAGCTTATGAATGAAATGTGTATGCTGTTATGTGCCATCGAATCATAAATGAATTATAAATGATTCTCCAGTGGGTTTTCAGAAGAAGTAAGTCACATAGGAGAATATTATCCACCTTTCTCCCATTTGCAGCTGGTAGATTCAAATTGTGTAACTTTTGGTTAGCAGCAAAGCTCCTTACTATTAGGTCATCAGATCTCTCTCTCTGTCACACACACACACGCACGCACACACGCAGAGAGAGAGAGAGAGAGAGACAGACAGACAGACAGACAGACAGACATAAAAGAGCAATGGTAAAGACAGGGTATCCAGTGTTTCAAAACAGAGCTGTATAAAGCATACAATTATTTAAGCCTACTATTCCTGGGTTAATATAACTTGATGCTATAAATTTAGCAACAAATCTATTATTTATATTAAGTACCAGGTTCTGCTATGTCCCTTTCCAGTGTGCTGACATAAATGAACCGAGAGCATTACACCGAGGGACAGAAGAGGCATAGCATCTTTGGTTAAGTCCTAATTTGAAAGGATTCCTTTCTAACTAAACCCTTTTAACTCTTTACACTCTCAAAGAACAGATGAAAAGTTGGCACATGTCTTGCCTCTGGGGTATCAGGGTGAAATATAAGGCAAAGGTCTTTATTCACAGTGCTGCTGAACCTTAAAGAGAGGGGGGCCAAACTCCTCACTGTAATCAGAAGTATTGTGCTGCACTGCAATGGTTGGTCCAGAACCTGTGTTATGCAGATGACAAAACCATGTTTAAAGAAAAGTGAGGAGGACTGAAGCCCTTACTGAAGATCAAAGAGCACAATCTTCAATATGGATTACATCTCAACATCAAGAGGAAAAAATATCCTCACCACTGACTCGACAGGCAGCATTATGACAGAGAGAGAGAAAAGACTGAATTTGTCAAGGATTTAATTTTATTTGGATTCATAATCAACACTTACGGTAACAGCAGTCAAGAAATCAAAAAACATGTTACACTGGAGAAATACGCTCTCAAGGATCTTTTCAAAGTTCTACAGAACAAAAATATCCCTTTAAAGATTAAAGTGTGTCTTATCCAAGCCATGAGATTTTCAATTGCTTCCTATTGATCTGGAAGGAAGATCTCTCCCTTGGAGAGAGACATCATGCTTGGTAAGGTGGAGGGGCAGTGAAAGAATGGAAGACCTTCAACCAGGCTTATTGGCACAGAGACTGCAGCAGTGGGCTCAAGTATGTCACAGACTGTGAGGATGGCACAGGATAGGAGAGGGCTCAGATCTGTGGTTCATAAAATTGCTGTGGGTCCTACCTGACTCGCAGTCACCTAACAGTAACAACAAAAACCGACTGATCTGAAAGTTGGATAATAAATAAGGAAGAAAGAAGAATAAATTCCTCTGAATTGTGGTGCTTGGAGAAGAGTATTGAATATTCCATGAACTGTCAAAAGAAGTCTGCATTGGAGGAAAAGCAGCCAGGTTGCTAATTAAGAGAGGAATTGTGAAACTCTGTCTCACAAACTTGGGCAGTTTCTCAGGACTGGCTAGTCCTTGGAAAAAGACATTATGCTGGGCAAGGGAGAGAGAGAGAGAGAGAGAGACTCTCTTAACAAGACAGATTTTGTTTTGAGCATGCACAAGTTTAGATCCACTGTTCATAGTTGATTGAATGGCTCCTAACAACACAACAATGGTAGGTCTATCTAAAGAGGAAAGTGTTCTTTGGAAAGTGTTGGTTAAAAAGGATTCTTTCCACATAGAATTAATGAGATGATTAAATGGTAAGAGATAAATAAGTATGCTTCCAATAACCAGAAGATGTCAAGACAATATAAAGTGTTACTTTATTATGATCAATATTAGCTAGGAAGCTAATGATTTTTATCAGAAGAAGTTTGCTATTTTCCCCCACTTAATCTAGGTTTCCATATTTAGGAAACTTAAACTAGACCAAGGACTGGGATAGGTCAAATAAGTAGTTGATCTTGGCTCTTGGTGCACTTGTTAGTACCCCTTCTCTCCACACACATTACTAATTGTCTATCTATAATGTAACACATTGAGAAGTCTATATATTTTTTGTATATTATTCTCGCTGTACCCTTTATCTTACTGATTTTCAAAATGAAAGGAAGATATAGCTCAGTCCTGGGTGCTGACGTCAGAAGTGTAGTTTAAGGTGGCAGAGATGTCAATGGTACCAGTAAGATTCTCTGCCACCTGGGCAAGCCTTAATAGCTGCTGGTGTTGGTCACAGATATCAGGTATATCCTGGGAAGAGAGTACTGGGAACCACTCCTCTATAGACTTCATTTAAAAACCTTACAACAGCGAACATTTCTTTTTTTAATTTTCATTCCATTTTTTCCTACAAGCTATGTGCTTCCTGAGATGTGCTCACTGTATCTTTGTACACGAAGTTAACAGGAGCATTTCTGGCATGTATCAAATGATGAAAGAAAGAACATGGACTAGAAGAGCTAATTCAGAGAGAAGTGATGATGGTGTTTAAACCATGACGACAGCAAGGCTGAATGGAACTAGAGGATGCTGATCTTGGACAAGAATCATGAGAAGTATGCTAGTTGGCATAAAATACACAAAAATAAACCTTGATGCAGGACTTGTTTCTTTCCAGGATGACTGCTGTTATGTGCCATCAAGTAGAAACCAGCACATAACTGACCGTCTAGTGGGTTTTCAGAGTCAGTTGACTGCATGGGAGGCGACTGTCTGTCCTATATCTGCAGAGCAGCTGCTGGATTCGAACTGCATGTCTTTCGGACTTCAGTGCAGCTTTTTACTACTGGAACTCTCTTCCAGGACGACTGTTATTGTGTACCACCGAATCAGAACTGACCCATAGTTCACCATCCAGCAGGTTTTCAGAGGCAATTAATCGCATGGAAGGAGACTATCCATCCTTCTCCCATGGAACATCTGGTACATTTGAACCATGTACCTTTAGAATTGCAGCAGAGATCTCCAGTCAATGTCTCCCTTCTTTCATCACAGTATCACTGTTCATTCCTAACTGAGATATTTCTGAATTCTACTCTGCCTCCATTTCTACTACCATTTTCTTGCGTTTGGATCCTTATAAAAACATATTGTGCTATTTATAGCTTTCTGAATTTGGTCTCTCATTCCTCCAATCTCTAATTCTAGCTTGCTCAAGGTCTTCAGGCATTGTTACCCAAATTAACGTCTCTTCCTTATATTGGAAACAGGCTCTTTCGTGATCTAATATGCCCTTGAATGTTCTTTAACTTCATGTTTTGAACACACCTTTCTGTCTAAGTGAATGTCATTCCTTTTCCCATGTCTTCTCAGGAAACTGTTAATTCATCATTCAAATTTCTGCTCACAAGTCCTCTCTTTAGCCCTCCTAGTCGTGTTCCTGCTATCATTTCTCTGTGTTCTCAGAATTGTTGTGGTTGTTGTTGTTATGTGCCATCGAGTCGCTTGCGACTCATAGCAACTCTATGTACAACAGCCCTAAACTCTGCTCTGTCCTGTGCCAATCGCACTCTTTGACACACCCATCCAGATTACCCCAGTCACCGAATCAATCCACCTCCTAGAGGGCCTTCCCCTCCTGCGCTGTTCCCCCACCCTCCCAAGCATGATGTCCCTCTCCAAGGACCGGTCCCTCCTTACAACATGTCCAAAGTATGTTAGATGAAGCCTCAGAATCCTTGCCTCCAAGAAGCCACCCAGTTTAACCTCTCCAGGATGAATCTATTTGTTTTCCTAGCAGTCCATGGTACCTTCAATACTCTTCTCTAGCACCACACCTCAAAGGCATCAATTCTCCTTCTATCCTCCTTAATCATTGTCCAACTCTCTGATGCAAAACAAGTGACAGCAAAGACCATGGCCTGTATCGGATGCACCCTAGTCTCCAGAGTGACACCATTGCTCTTCAGTACTGTGGAGAGGTCCCTAACAGCAGACTTTCCCATCACAATACATCTTTTAATTTCCTGGGTACTGGTGCCAAGAGTGTTGACTATGGAGCCAAGCAAACTAAAGCTGTGAACAATCTCAGTCTCTTCACCATCCATCCTGATGCTGCCAATTGGCCCAGTGGTGAGAATCTTCGTCTTCTTTTTTTTTCCTTACATAAATACTTTTATTTATTTTTTATTTAAATAGCATTCAATTTATTACAAATATTTAGTATTGGTTTCCCATATTTCCCCCCTTTTGTTTTTATCAGAATTATGTTATCATCTAGATGAGCATCCTTTATATACAACAAATAAAACAAATTAAACTTGATAAACTCAAAGAAATACTTATATGATCCGAAGGATTAAGGTTGAATATTCCTTGGAAGTTTGTTTTAATTGTCCCATTGCCCCAGTGCTTGTCAAAACCAGTACTGATTAATCTCCTTTGTCAATGTGTCTTTTGCCATTCCCTATCACTCCTCCCCGAGAGAGATTTCATCCTGATTCTTAAGGAAAAGGGGACAGAGCATTCTCTTAGCTATTTCCTGCTGGGAAGGGACACTGTAGGTTTCAGGGTGAAGATCTTCTCTCACTACTCTAAAGGGCCCTTTTGGCAATAGGAAACTAGTAGACTATTGTGGAGGTTGATTTTGGAATTTAGATGCACTGTTATCAATTGTGCTTAGCCATACATGTTCATATCCTTGAAGATGAATCACGGAACTGTTGTAGTCTAGAAGACACAAATTTAACTAACAAGGTGAAAGTACATGAGTCAGAAATTAAAAGCAATAATATTCCAGGTAGAGGTCCTAACAGTGGCACAAATCAAGTTACAGAGGGAAGGTAATTCTTAAAATAAAAGGCTTATTGACTAGCACTTTGTCTATTATAGTATAAAGATTAGGAACCACAAGATGTAGAGGCTCAACCATGTCATTTATTGTTCTTAAGTCCTGGACCAAATTCCATCTACCACTGGGTTGTTTTACAGCTTGGAAGTCTGCATGCAAGGCAGAGCTGAAGTAAGGAACTGCTTATGAGGTTTTCTGTCAATTCCAACAACTAAGAAATAGTGAGAAGAGTTGGGACCTCAGAAGGCTTTTAGGACCAAATAATAAACTCTTGTGTCCAGGAGAAAATGAATATACTTACCAGTAATGTTAATGTTCACCCATGGCTCTTCTGGGAGGATCTGAATCATTGAAGTGTCCTCCTTTGTTTCCAGCTGGGAGCTGGGGCCTGTCAGTCCTGTCAGCCATGAGGACCTGATGTAGGCCACCCTTGGCCAAGTGTCCTTCGAGAATCTTTGTCTTCTTGACATTGAGCCTCAATCCATATCGAAGGCTGCAGTCCTTGACCTTCTGCAGCAAGTACATCAGGTCCTCCTCAGTTTCAGGAAGCAGGGTCATGTCATCTGCATAATGCAGATTCTTGATAGGTTTCCCAAATCTCATGTGGTCTTGCAGACCTCCCAGTTCTAAGAGTATCTGGTGATTTAGTACAATCCAATGATTTCTATTTTTAACAATATTAACTTAAGGACAGGACATTCTATTTAACTTTGGAAGCCCCAAGAAATAGTTGCTGAGTAAATAAATGAATGACTAATTATTAACTTTGGAAGGAGGCATGGATCCACTTCCTCCGGAAACCCTATGAACCTGGAGAGAGGATGAAAGGCACCCAAGCGTCGAGGACTCTCCTTCATAGGGTCACTATGAGTCGCCTGTGACTTGATGGCACTTAACAACAACAACAACAATTATTTACTGTGAATTGATCTCCTGAAACTGGATTGTGGTTTTTGGAAGGCGGTGGTATTTTTAAGGAGACAAATGGCAGGCTACATTAGACATTTACCATTTCTTCTCACACTGATGCCTACATGGCACGGCAAACTAAACCACAGGACAGCGTCTAGCCAGGTAAGTGTGCAGAAGCTGAAGCAGAGTTGCTATTCTGAAAGTGAGAAAGTCAGAGCTAGTTTTCACTATGCACTGACATTAAAATAGTCCAGGGTCCAGGTTGGGAAAAGTTAAGCCTGTCAGTGCCGTTACAGAGAACTGTATTTGGAGTCTTAAGGTGAGCCAACAAGAATTATAGAATGACTTCTACAGACAAAAGCATAAATACATTTTGGTCCTTTGTTGTTTTTGACAGTAAAAAACGAGAACTCACTGTCCTTGAGTCAGAAGAGACTAAACCTCCACTGGCTTCCTGAGACTGAGTATCTCACTAGAGGATACTGCCCATCTTCCTCCTGCAGAGCTACTGGTCGATTATATGCATCTCCCCAGGGACCAGGCCACCAGGGCTCCTTCTTGGTGACAGGGGTTCACATATCTTGGATTCATGATGCTGGTTCTCTAATAGTTATTTCTTATATCATAAAGCTTAAACACAAATATATTACTTCAATGCCAACATAGATCCCCCAGAGTATTAAAGAGTAACAATTAGAAAGCATCATCTTAACGAACTAACACGGAAAATCTTTCTATACATTTTTCAAAGCACTACACATCTGGAAAATCAGAATGGCTACAGTTAGGCATTTATTTAGTGCACTACAAAGGCAATTTAGAAAATTGTACCCCGGTGGTCTCCAAAACACAATGCCCCTCCTTAAGTATCTAACCAATTACCACAGGGATGGTTTCGCTGCTAGAGAGAATTCAACTTAAAAAAAAAAAGGATCAAATGTGTTTCTAATGAGAGCCTGGGAAATGATGATCTTGCGTTATGATAAGCTGAAGAATGCCCAGTAAGAGAAAACATCTTCAGCTTGAAATCTTGTGTCTTTAAATGTGGCAAAAAGGCCTGGGATCTGCTCTAGATTTAATTTTGTAAGGAACGAGTTCACTCTTTTTGTACCCTCTAGTTCAGTTTTTGATTATCGTTGAGGCTTTGCTGACATTAATAAAAAAAGTGTAATTACTGAAAATAAGACTTGAATGCCTACTTAGAGTACACGTATCTTCCAAGAACCTATGGCGCTATTGCGACAGAAGTTAACTCTCATTGAAACCTGAACCCCCTCTAGAAGAGAAATTATCATCAAACAATAAGCATTTTATAACACAAACTACAAGTTCTCTTTAAAAGTAATTCCCTACAAATAGTCAAGCAGTCATCAGTCAAGGTCAGCGGGGCTAAAATTTACATGCATATATTTTTAATGGTCCCAATGACAGCATACTATATCTTTTACTACACAGGGTGACACTTGCTCATTGTGTCAATGTGGGGAATGCTGGCCTGCTAATATTTCAAGTTCCATGTAATCTACACTTAAAATTCTAGTAATTAACTTGCTCATATGCACGGAAACCAGAGCACTCCAACTCCTGAATAAATATTTTTATAAAATTGTTACTTAATATTGTTCATAAAAATGCCATCATAATCAGTGTTTATCAAGTCATAGTGAAGACTCCCTTCATGACCCTTATTGTTATCTTTTGGTTATAGGGATAATGAGAAGCTTGACAACATGGCTTCAGGTTGGAATGAAAAGCCTACGGCTCTCCCCGCTCTGATTTTATGGGGCCCGGCTGCTGAGACTTCACAGGACCTTGCTGAGACGGCCTGTCTACTTCAACTCCACATGGTCCCACTTCGGCTCGGCCTTTGGATCAAACCCTTCTCGTGTGAATACAGACAGCGTCTGGGAAACTGCGGTGCAGATGTCTCCACAGAGAATCACAGATGCTGTCAGGACCGAACTTCACACTCAAACATTTGATGCATTTTAAAAAGGGATTCAGCCTCAGACTCAAACAGGCAGATGGATTGTCTAACACTTCAAAGGCTTTAGCAGGATTGTATCTTTTTTCCTTTGTCCCATTCTCCTTCTCCTTCCCGGCACACCTTTGCACAATTCCAGAGGAAGAGACCAAGTTTCACTAGGCACGAGGATGGGAACACAACAGAACAAGCAAAGACACTTTTAACACCCTGACAAAACTCTGAGCTTTTCCAGTTTCAGCAGCAATGTTGTTGCTGTTAAGTGCTGTCGAGTCGCCTGTGGCTCATAGCGACCCTATGTACATCAGCTCTAAACCCTGCTCTATCCTGTGTGTCTCTGACACACCTATGCCCATTACCCCAGTCACTGACTCAATCCATCTCACCGAGGGTCTTCCTCTCCTGCGCTGTCCCTCCACCCTCCCAAGCATGATGTCCCTCTCCAAGGAGTGGTCTCTCCTTGTAACATGTCCAGCGTATGTCAGACGAAGCTTCAGAATACTTGCCTCCAAGAAGCAGCCTGCTTTCACCCTCTCGAGGACGAACCTATTTGTTCTACTATCCGTCCGTGGTGTATATTCAATACTTTCCTCCAGCACCAGAGCTCAAAGGCATCAATTCTCCTTCTTTCATTCTTAGTCATAGTCCAGCTTTCTGATGCACAGTAATTGCAAAGGCCATGGCCTGTATCAGGTGCACCTTAGTCTCCAGACTGACATCATTGTTCTTCAGTATTTTGGAGAAGTCTCTGACAGAAGACTTCTCCAATGCATTTTGTCTTTTATTTTCCTGGCTGCTGGTACCAAGAGTGTTGACTGTGGAGCCAAGCACACTGAAGCTGTTAATAATCTTCATTTCTTCATCGTCTATCATGATGCTACCAATAGGCCCAGTGGTGAGAATCTTTGTTTTCTTGATGTTGAGCTTCAATCTATATTGAAGGCTGCAGTCCTTGATCTTCTGCAGCAGGCACTTCAGGTTCTCCTCAGTTTCAGCAAGTAAAGTTGTGTCATCTGTGTAACACAGATTGCTGATGAGTCTTCCTTCAATCCTGATGTCACATTTCTCCTCATAGAGCCCAGCCTCCCAGACAATCTGTTCTGCATATAGATTGAAAAGGTAGGTGATAGCACACATGCCTGGCATACACCCTTCCCAATTTTGAACCATGCAGTATTTCCCTGCTCTGTTCTGATGATTGCCTCCCGGTTCAAGTATAGGTTTCGCATAAGCACTATCAAGTATTTTGGGGTTCCCATTCTCAGAGTTAACCACAATTTGTTGTGATCCTCAATATCAATAATTTTCAGAAATCAGGAAGAAGATAAGGAAAAAGTCACTGAAACAGTGATAGGACAAAATCAAAACAACAATAAGAAGCATCCAGTTGTGTGTTCTCTTGGAAAGGTGATCAGCTTCCAAATTTGATTTGTCCCTGCCCTGATGGTTAGTAAGAACAATTAGTCATATGCTGATTCAAGCTGTCTAGGAAAGAAAAACACCCCAAAACACAAAACAGAAGCAAATAAAAAATGACTGATTCCTAAAAAGGCTTTTTCTTTACAACTATTGTTGGTTTTGTTAGGTGCCATCAAGTCAAGTATGACTCACAGTGAACCTATAAACAAAAGATCTGGATCCTGTCCTATCCTGTGCCATCCTCACACTTTCTGATACCCAAGAAGAGCCCATTACAGCAGTCATCGTGTCAATCCACCTCTCCTTTCCTGACTCTCAACCCTTTCAAGTATTATGTACTTCTCCATGAAATAGCTCCTTCTAGTAACAGGTCCAAAGTATGTGAGGCATCATTCTTGCCTCCAAAGAGAACTCTGGCTGCACAGTCTCCAAGACATATTTGTTTGTTCTTTTGGCTCTCCATTGGATGTCCAGTGTTTTTCTCCAACACCACAGCTCAAAGGAGTCAATTCTCCTTCTGTCATCCTTATTCACTGCCCAGCTCTCAGATGCATAGCCAGTGATTAGAAAGACAATGGCCTCAATCAGATGCAACTACTGTTAGTGGCCATCAAATGTCCTGGCTCATAAGATGATTCAAACTCTCCAATTCTTTACTGTTGAGCTGGAATCATTTCCTGCAGAGCCACTGTAGATTCGAACCTCCAGAGGGGCCGCTTTTAGGTTAGTAGCTAAACTCGCTGGGGACTAAGCCACTGGCACACCTGTGTAAAAAGCAACAGCTATCAAGTTTATAAATAGCACATATGTGCGGAGAACAGATCTAAAGGATTTGTAAGACTGAGACCTTTCAGAAGCACAGTGCCAGTATTCTGAAATGCCTTGGGTGTGTGTTGTGTGTCTGTGTGATGAAGTGCCAACTTCTCAGTTAGTAAGAGTGCTTAACCATCTGCACTACTTAAAGAATCCTATACAACTACTAGAGAATGATATTAATTTCTCTAGATGCTGTGATTTGAATCTGCTTATCTCTACATCACCCCCTTTCCTTTTCTCTCTCTTTCCTTGCACCTTTGAGTCAATTCCTCCAGTGAGTTTCCAAGACTGTAAATGAGAGGCGAACATCCATCTTTCTATAACTGATAGACATAAGCTGATATGGCTGATAGACGTAAGTCACCAGAGAAGTACAACCTTTGAGGTCCCCATAAACTTCCAAAAGTAGATGGATAGCTGAGCCTTCGACCTGATCCATATTGGCCCAGATCCCAACAAGAAAAGGTGGAGAGCCTTGAGGCTGAGTTGAAGGAGAGCTGGAAGGACAGGCAAAAATAGACTTAAGTTGTAATCAATCAACATTAAAAGTCTAAGTTCCAACCACATCTCAAATATTGTGGGGAACAAATGTATTTTATCTGCCATCTAGTATTTTGAAATTCAATAAAGAGGGGAGGTAGTATTTACTTAAATGAAATCACATATAAATAACTCAAATGTTATCATGGATAGGCTAACACTGCCAAGTAAATGAAAGAGTAAGACAGGCTGTGTCTTCAAAAAGGATCATTAAGTGGTATGGCCAAATGTAGTTTTGGATAAACTCAGAAATGACAGCACTAAAAAAGACCATAGATTATCTGGCACAAAAAATGCTTCTTAAAAATCAAGTGAAATGTTTTACGCTATTCTGAGCCAGTATTAGTTGACTTTTGAAAGCCTTCGTTAATTGTGCTGAATGAGCTAATGTGATTTTCCTATAGTGTGTGCTGATCAGAGGCGCAAAGGAGAAGAATAATAAGGTGAAGGGACCAGTCAGGATGCCTACCAAGACTCTGCGAATCACTACAAGGAAGACTCCTGAGGGGACGGTTCCAAGACCTGGGATCGTTTCCAGGTGAGGATTCACAAGCAACTCACTGACTTGTACAGCCCTTCTGAGACTGCCAAGCAGATCACCTCCATCAGCACTGAGCCTGAAGTAGAGGTCGAAGTCACCACTGCAGATCCCTAAATCAACTATCTTAATAAACTATCTGTTGTTAAAAAAAAAAAGTAAAATGACTTCCCAAATGTCATCTGATGTTTAGAACAATAGGAGAAGATTGAGGGTCAATTCCTAGCAACAGTCCTATGTTCTTAACAATATCCTCCCGGTTTGTGTACCTATTGTGCTGGGGATTTCACTCCATCACTAAGAAAAAATTCCGTGTGAATGTTCACTATCTAAGGATAAGTATTTCCTGATGATTTCCTCATTTACCTCCTCAAATCAAAGACATAAGATCACATTTATGCATGCATACCTGTAGATTTTATGTAAAAGTCCAAGTAAATTGAAGAACATGGACATGATGTAATCCATGGAGGTCTTCATTTCTTGGATTGTCTAGATCCACATTTCAGGCGCAGTGTTTTCTTCACCTGTTCAAAACTGTGATTTACAAGGACTACTGTCTTATATAGGGAACTCTGGTGTCCTGGTGGGTAGGGAGCTTTGAATCCACCAGCTACTCCTTAAAGAAAGATGTGCACTCTCCTCTTATGTGATTTACAGCTTCTAAAAACCCACTAGAAGGTCAGCTATGAGTTAGTTCTTTTTTGATGGTAGTAAGTTCAGTTTGTTGTAGAGTTAAGTACATACAGACAAATTCATATATTATAAAGTACACATTACATAAATTATAAAGTATGCATCTTCATAAATACTGTTATATATTTTTTCATTGTTCTTTTTTGGCTATGTTACATTTTAAATTAACTTAATAAGGGAAAACCATAAGATATTAAAAGATCATAGGCTTAAAATGTAAAGGATTCTTGTAATTCAGTAAGATAAAGTCAAACATTAATTCCAATGGACATGAAAGAGGAACAAACTGTTTCTAAAATAACAAATACAAATAAAATAGAAAAAAGTTGAGCTAATTACCAATAAAAAATTCGAAATGAAAATGATAGAAGATTGTTACATAAAGGGGAAGTTTTATTTGGAAGGATATAATGTCAGAAAACAAGCATTCATAATAAACACTGCTAGAGAAGATGTATTATCAGTACAGTTTTTAAGAACAGAAATCTGAACATTCACATAAAGAGCATTAAGAATGTCCTCATACTTTCTTTTTTAATTAATTTTAATGAAAGTTTATAGAGACTTATGGTTTCCATTCATTCAGTGTTGTACTTTTTCTCCCTGCACCTGCCCCCCCAACCCCAAATTCGCTCTTCTCTTTGAAAAGTAAAGTTCTTTCATTGTTATACAATCCCTCCCCCCAAGTCCACTCCACTGTGCAGCCTCCAAGAATGTCCTCATACTTTCTTACAAGAATTTCTCCTAAAGAGAAAATCAGGCACGATCTTACAATTTGTTGAGAAGAATATTCCTAATAATGGAGTTTAGAACAGCACACATGGGCGACAACTCAAAGTGTCCAACTCAGAATACGCCAAGGGTTCATCTGGATTTGTTCAACAAAGATGGGCAAGCATGTGTGAAGGGATACCGTGGAATCACCGAGGAATAAAAAGAGTCAATTAATCAGTGGTTTAGAACATAGTCCCTGGGACTCGACCTGGTCAGTTCAAGTTCTGCTGATAATTATCTGTGGAAAGAACAACAATTCAACTCACGGCTGTTGAGTCAGATCTGACTTATAGCTGACCCTCCAGTGAGTTTTCGCCCATCTTTCTCCTGTGGAGCCACTGGTGGATTGGACTTGCCAGGGAAGAACAGCCTTTGGATTGATAGTGCAACTTCCCACCAGCAAAGTATACTGTGCAGCCCTGGATAAGATTACTTCCCATTTTAATGTCTTAGATTTTGTAAATTTAAAATGGGGCAATAGTTACAAAAGTATATGACAAATAACATGCACTGAATAATTGTAATAAATAAACAAATAGATACATGTCCCAACCTGTCTGTCAGTTTGCCTTACTGTGATGGCTGTGAGCTGGAAACTATGTCACTGGCATTTCAAAGAGCAGCAGGGGCATCCCAAGTGGGCAAGTTTCAGCTGGAGCTTCAACAGTAAGGCTAGTTTGGAATCAGGACCATCTATCCGCTTCTGAAATAAATAACTGGCCCTTGAAAAATCCTATGAACTGCAGGGAAACATTGTCTGACATACTGTAGGAGGATGGGGCCCTGAGGTTGGAAGGTATTCAATATACTACCAGGGTGTGGGTGAGAGTGTCTTCTGCAAGAAGTCTACTATCATGATGAGGATGGAGGAAAGCTCCCAGCCAATGAAGTGCCTTCATCTCCTGAGGTGGCATGACTCAGAGATGAGGAGAAATCACTGCAAACATCTGTAAGTAACTGGAACATGGAATGCTTTAAGTGTCTAGGAAAACTAGAAGTTGAAAAAAAAAATGAAACGGAATGCATAAAGATTGACAGCCTATGCATACATGTATATACATGTATGTGTTGAAACTGACTGATGGTGGAGGGGATTTTATCCAGGAGACACTATTCTTTAGACGAGGACATCACTCTTGGAAAGGTCAAGGGTAAATGAAAGAAAGTAAGACCCTAAATGAAATTCACTTCCAGAGTGAGTGCAAAGACCTTAAGCACAACAGACTATGAGGATAGCATGGGATTAGGATCAGAAGAGTTTTGTTCTGTTGTACACAGGACTGCTATGATTAGATGCTGACTCAAAACCACCTAACACCAACAACATAGATTTTATGTCACAGTGATATGCACATTACATAATATTAAATAAGCAAAAACTGTCTTAAAAAGATTGTACAGCAAGATCATATAAAGCATGTGTACATGTTTATACATGTCTTTTAAACATATTTATACAACTATATTACATGCAGTCCATGCTGCATGTAATATAGTTGTATAAACTAGGAAATCCATTTTGGTCTTTTCTTCCTCTTATGTCTTTGCAATGACCATTTGCACTCTTCCTGAATGATACCTTTGACATCCTCCCACAACTCATCTGGTCTTCGCTCATTAGTGTTCAAGGCCTC
>NW_006399905.1:5828989-5838126 GCF_000299155.1 Elephantulus edwardii | reverse complement strand
GTTGTGAGGAGAGACCGGTCCTTAGAGAGGGACATCATGCTTGGGAGGGTGGAGGGACAGCGCAGGAGAGGAAGGCCCTCTATGAGGTGGGTTGATTCAGTGACTGGGATAATTGGGATGGGAGTATGAGAGATTGCGATTGGCACAGGACAGAGCGGAGTTTAGGGCTGTTGTGCACAGGGTCGCTATGAATCGCAAGCGACTCGACGGCACATAACAACAACAACAACATATTACATGCGTATATAAATATATATGTATACATGTTTATATGGAAGCTCTGGTGGCCTAGTGACAAGAAGTTGTGCTGTAATCCCGAAGCCATGCAGTTCGTGGGAAAAGGATGGGCAGTCTCCTCCCATGTGATTAACTGCCTCTGAAAACCCGCTGGAGGGTCAGCCAAGGACTGGCTCTGACCTGATGGCACACAACAACAACACAACATGTTTATATAAATATGCGTCTATTATTGAAAAAAACTGAATAAAGAAAAAGCTCAAAGACCATACAGCAAAATATAAGCATGTGACTATTGGTGTTCGGTGTCTAAGTAATTGATTCAGCTCTCTGCATTTTCCAAATTTTCTATAATCAGGAAAATACACATCATTCAAAGGAAGAAGCAATCATAGCTTTTCTACTTCACAGATCTCTGATTTTTAGGGAGGAAATTGTCAGAAGAAGAAGAAACACTCCCAGGTGTGAAAGGACAAGAGCACGAATAGGGAAGCTCCATCAGTTTAGAAAGCTGAAGAGACAGGCAAGTAAATGACCCAAAAAGAAATGAAAATATGACACAGCAAGATGTAAGAAGGAAATAACAAGCCACTAGGTGAGGACTTACAAAGTAAATTAAAACACAAAGTGTGACAGGAAATGGGCTTTGCTTTTCACAGATCTGCTCATCAAGTGTGATACACCAGGCCATTGTTATGCTGCAATTCAAAGTGATGTTATACTGGGATAGAGTTACAAGAAAACTATTTCTATAACACAGAAGATTATCATTATTAATTAACTTGGCAAGGCAGGATCCAGCCTACCAAATGAGTGAAAATGTTTCTTCCTCAATAATTTTCTTTTTATTTCCTCCACAGTACATTTATCTGCTCTGTTGCTCCAAGTTTTGGATAAAAACAGAATTCAGGAGTATCCTGGGGGTAGGAGAGAAGTAAAATTGTGATCTGGTGATGGAGGTCAGAGTGTTTAAGTCTTCTGCTACTACTAGCTGAGGAAAGCAACTCTGAAAGTGATCATATGGAAGAACAGAAAAGAAATCTGAACATTGAGATAACTTGTAAAGTCTTCTAACAACTCAGAACGGAATCATTACTATTTATCCAATGGGTTTTTGAAGGTTGTAAGTCCCAAGGGAGATTACTCACCTTTCTCCCTCAGAACTGCAAGTGGATTTGAACCACTATCTAAAAGCACCAGCTTTGGATTAGCAGCACAACTCCTTACAGACTATACCATCAGACATTTATTCAATCTATGGCTACCGAAGAGAAGTGCTCAAGTTACACACAGCATGGCAAAATTCAATGCAAATTTCAGAGTTCTTTAGTACAAACAATACCTGGAAGGTGAAAGCAGCTGTTTATCTGGGTAGTATTGGAAAGAATCATCCAAAAATAGAGGCGGGTAAAGTGTGAATACAATGCATAAGAACTCTAAGTAAACCAGCATAAAATAAAATTTAAAAAAAGGTACTGAGAAAATAAAAAATAAAAATAGGAAGCATTTCACTGTATGAAAGGGAAGAATTTAAAACCTAGGCTCACTAAATTACACTCCCTAAGAAAGAAGAGATAGAAACTGTTAACTATTTCAACTTACTTGAATCCACAGTTAACATTAGCAGCCAGGAAATTAAAAAAATAAAAACCAACCCCATATACTTAATTGTTAAAGTGTGCTGTCAGAGATCTCGCTAAAGTGATGAAGAGCAATGATGTCAGTTTGCAGACTAAGGTGCACCTGATTCAAATCATGATCTTTTTTTAGTCACTTCATTTGCAGCTAAAAGTTGGAAAATGAATAAGGATGACAGAAGAATAGATGCCTTTGAGTTGTGTTGGAGAAGAGTTCTGAATATTCCACGGACTGCCAAAAGGACAAAAAACCCCACAAGTATGTCTTGGGAAAGGTCCAGCCCATGTGTCTTTTGGAGGCAAAGGTAGTGAAATTTTGTCTCGCATACTCCGGGCATGTCGTTAGGAAAAGCCAGTTCTTGGAAAAGGACATTCTGCCTGGAAAGGTGGCGTGTCAGTGAAGGAAAAAGACCCTCAATGAGCTAGACAGACACACTGGCTATAAGAGTGAGTTTGAGTACGTCAGAGATGGTGACGATGGCACATGATAGGGAAGGCTCAGAGCCATTGTTCCTAAAGTGACTCTGGGTGGCAGCCGACACACCGGTACTTACCAACAACAGAACCTCGTAGGTGACTATGGACAGTCACTTAGCATCTCTCAGTCCATTCTTTACTATAAAACCAAGATAGTAATATACAGGGTTATACTGAAAGGTTAAATTAGCCTACATACATACAATGCTAACCTCAGGGTAAGGCATTCATCGAATGATAGCTAAAAATAGTATATAATTAGCAAAAGAAAAGAGCAGGCTTCAAGTTAGAAAATATATCAGAAAATGGCTGGGGGTGTCTGTTAAAGATTGGGGGGTGAGGGTGCTCAGGACACACCTGACCACTCACCCCTGGGAATATTCCCCTGGTTGAAGATGGAATCCTGTTAAGCGTGATCTGAATGGGCTATCAGTTATATTGGTGATGTACGCTGAGATGGTATTATTAAAATGCAAACTTATGAAAATGAGACTGATAAACCTTTGCCCATCCTTAGGGGGAAGAAGAATTTCTGAAGTAGCAGTGCACTATGGGATTGTGCCTTTAGGATGCTGACCTAGATATGCTCCCAAGTTAATTTATGCTTTTCTATCCCTTTTACTATAGCTTTCTGGTAACCTATTGGGTAAGGAGTTGTGCTGCCAATCCAAAGCAGGTGGTTCGAATCCACCAGCTGTTCCATGGGAGAAAAATGGTAAATCACCTCCCACATGATTTACAGTCTCTGAAAATCCACTGGAGGGTAAGCTAGGAGTCAGCCCCAAATGGAGAGCACACAGCAACATACTTTTTACTGTCCAGATTTCGCTAAGTGCCAATCACTACCTGATTAAATGGAAACCAGTGACTGAAGAGCTCTGTTTAAGAACTCAGTGGCAAGCACAATAGCTCATGCCTGTCTTCTTTTAAATGCATGGATGCATGCCCATCCACACTATAAACATGCACACACATCCCACCACTACCCACCAGCTGTCCCGATCCGCCAAGTCCATTCAGATGGATTTTATTTACTATCAGTCGTCATAGTTGGAAGGAAAATCTCCACAGATAAGCTCACACATATGTGTCCTCTAGGTTTTGTGTTCTTTACAGCACGTTGTACATTCCCATAGTGAGAAGAAAACCAGAAATCAAGGTGAGAATTCTTCTTTTGGTATTTTCATTGCTTTCATGAGAAACAAGCACGCCATATGTCATAATGGGAATCAGAGGTGGCATTTGGGGAGGCTGCCAATTTTTCAGGGTGTGTGTGTGTGTGTGTGTGTGTAGGGGATTTGCTGTTTTCTGCTAAAATTACTATAGCAGATAATACAGAAATAAAATTCAGTAGGTCCTGATGTTAGATTTTGGGCACCAAACTGAATTTAGGGAGAACAGACGTATCTGGCCTCTTCGGGGACCTGGCCCAATGCCTCTTGGGGCTCTAGGCTCAGCTGTGGCAAGCTAATAAGGTTACCCTGAAGCAGATGCAGTTGTTAATACAGATGTGGCATGGGACCTCCCGAGGCAGGTCACAGTCATGATAACTCATGGTAAAATGCAATATACACATTATGAAGGCTCATGACGGGGCACCTCGAAACAGAGGCATCATCATACGTCACTCTTCCTTTGTCTCCTTTTCTCTCAGTTCGCCTGAAGTTAAGCTGCCCGGTCATCTCTCTGTGTGTGTGTGTGTGTGAGAGAGAGACAGACAGAGAGAGAGAGAGAGAGAGAGAGAGAGAGAGAGCGCCCCCCCCCCTTACTGCCAAAGGTTTTAGCTCATTCTAAGGCAATCAAAGTTATCTGGGACGTATGTATAGGAAACCTCACAGCCACCGAGTGTGACAGCTGGTGCCGGGGACCAGGAAGAGGAATTGCCAGTATTTATGGACACAATGGAGAGGAATGGGTTTTGGCAGCCAGTTTCAAGGTTCATGGTGTGTGGTGAAATGGCTAATACTGTGGATGAGGGCTGACTATAAATAAGAGCATGTGCTGCTTCAAATTCTCCAGCTAGTAACAGTCCGAGATAATGCTTTAGGGAGAAAAGGAAGATACAAACTACTGGATTTCATTCTACTGATCATTCTATTGAAGACAGTGATGGGACTTGGAACATCTACAATTTTGGCATCTCCTGAATGAACGGACAACTATATATATGCTTTGCACACTGAAGCAGAAACTTCTAAAGCTGTTTGCTGGTAAACCGAGTTCAAGCAGGAAAGAGCTAACCAAATCATGTTGAATAGGCTAAGCACAGAAAGAACTGGATTTGGTCTAAATTTAGTCCTGTTAGACTAATAGGGCAGTGTTACCCTTTCACTTCTAATATTCTGATTTTTTGCCCTAGAAGAGAGACAAGTAGGATGATTTCTGAAATTCCCCAACCACTTCGTTAACAAGGATGGCGGGTTACGACATGATAAGTGGTGGCTTACGGACACCAGGGAGCGGTCTTCTGTGGGATTTCCAAACTTCCTAATCCTGGGGGAGGGAGGGCACAGGGTAGAAAAGGTGAGGAAAGGTGAATCTCCTTTGTGAATTGTGCTGTCCCAGGAAGAACTCCACTGCTGGAATCACCCTTTAACTTGCCTGAAACAATTTTATATCCTTTATAAGTGGTCATGAAGGGAACACTCATTGTGGTCCAATTTGAAATCCAAGACTCAACATTACAAATTAAAATGATGTTGGGTTTGAAAGAAAAGGCCTTACTTTTACAATGTTCCTATTAAGTACTATTCTAAAGTGTTTGCAAATGAACACCTCCAAAAAAGAAAATCTCCAGACAAAAAATTAAAAGAGAAATTAAAATGAGGAATAACTGGCAGACACAGACTAGTGTATGATTTCAAGCATACTAGGCGCTCTGGTGACTTAGTGGGAAACTATGCTGGCAATGCAAAGGTACATGGTTCGAATCCACCACCTGCTCTTCCGAAGAAAGATTGGCTATATTTTCATATGTGATTTACTGCCTCTGAAAACCCACAGGAGGGTCAGCGATGGGTCGGTTCCGATTCAACAGACCTTAACAATAATACAACAGGACAATGGACATGGGATTCTATGATAATCTAAGGGGCAGTGATTGGAAACAGCTTTTATATTGCCAGTCTGTATCTGCAGCGTATAAAGCTTGAGGAGATGTAATTATCTAAGACTACTCATTTGTGCATTCACTCCTTCATGAATCAGCCATCAATTCAAGAGGCATCTCTTGCAAGCCAATACATTAAATAATGTTTTTAACAGGATCTCAGTATTGTAAAGTCAGTCTAACAGGGCTTGGCCATCAGAGCAGGCAATCTATTATTTATTGTAAAAATGCAGTGAATGTGAAGGACCAAGATCTATATCCAATTTGAGTGTGGCGCTAAGGTTGGATGTGGTTTCTTGAAAAAAAGTAAAAAAAAGAGGAAAGAGAGGTACTTGAAATAGTTATCTCCATGACTAGAAAGTTTATAAACAAAGAAATGATGATAATTATAGAACAGAGTTCAGGTATTTTGTTCATAGGGTTGCTTTGAGTCATACTGGACTTGATGACAGTTGAGACTAGTGTTGTTATATTCTGGAGGAACATTCTTCTACTTTGTACATCACTCCTTGTCAATTTGCTGTAATCTGGGCTAGCTGTGATGCTGAACCTCATGCCATTGGGGTATCAAATACCAAAATGGTTTACCAGCATTGACAGTGCTTGGTGGAGCTCGAGTTGTAGGACAGGTTTGGAAGCAGGAGTGGCATCCACTTCCTAAACCACATTACTATGAAAACTCTAAGAACTTGGAGAAATTATGACAGTTGTAGAAAGGGCTTTTGTTCACAGAGTCACTATGAGTCATGCTCAACTTGATGGCAATCAACAACAACAACATCACTAACCAGGACACCTATGATAATTCAGGTTCACTTCTTTAAGATGTTCTTATAATGAACATTTGGTCATATTTACAGTCTGTATATAATATGCCTACATGGTCTTAACATGATAAGAAGACCTTATTAACCTGAAACTTTAAAACACAGTCATTATTTATTTTAGCTGGTAATCAATAAAGAAAAACATAAAAGAGAATTTGCATATACTTTCCTCAAGTGCCCTTTTTCCAGTATAATTCTTTTATTAGTAGAGAAACAGAGGTAGGAAGAGACCCAAATTCAGGATCACATAGCTACTTGGTAGCTGGATCAGAACTAGAATTCTTACCCTCTAATCAATGATTCAAAGTTTTATATACCTCAAGGCAAATACCATATGGCTTTGATTGATTCCAAAAATTTACAAAATTAGCATAATCAATATCAGAGGAGAAAAATGCAGGATTGTATGAGAAATAAAAATCACTATGGGAAGGCAACCAGGACCAGAACCAAGCAGAGTAGGACGATATTATCAACAATGCAGCTAATGGTCTTCTTTCTACTCAAAATAAATTGATAGCACTATGCTTTTTTTTTTAAATGACAAGGAAGGTTCAGAGATTTCAGAGTCGCCGGACACACTAACAACAAAGATCAGCCTGGTTTATATCAAGCCCCTTTCAGCACCGTGTTCTTGGTTTGGTCCAACACCATCCCCCGCAGTGTGTGGAGACAGGCCAGGAGTGTGAGGGCTGCAGAGCAGAGCAGAAGAAAATCAACTGTGAAATTGGTAATTTTATTGAGTTTCACGGGGGGCTTTGTTGTTAAGACACAATGCAATTGGAACAGAACGCCTGTGGTAACACCAAGTACACAGTGTCCATTTTGTGGCCACAGGTAAAACGTCTCTAACCAAAAGTAGCAGAGACGCACACACACCACCTCAGGAGCATTGTGAGAAATGGAAAAAGAGAATGGGTCCAAGGAAGGATGAATGGTTATGTTGCAGGTATGGGGAACTGCCAAAGGAACAGGTGGAGTGTCTCTGTGTGTGTGTGTGTGTGTGTGTGTCTTTGACTCCCAACATCTCAGAAGATTCCTTTTCTGAATAAAGCCTGCTGGCATAGGCTCAGAGAAAAGCTGTCCTTTCACTAGAAATGGTAGCCAGGTCTCCAAAGGAGTATTTGAGGAAGACAGGGGCAGAAGGGGAGGACAGACCGGAATGTAATGCCTGAGCAGCTGAAATCTCAATCCCCCAGGTAAAATAAGAATTAAACATAGCTAACAGGATATTACTCCCAGTTGGAAAAGATCTGCTTGCTGGCAATGTGAAAGTGAAGCTAACAATTGGTATTTGTTCTAGGGTGGTATTTTCCCCCCCTAAAAGCTCAAAGTAGGAATAGTTAAATAAAATATGCTGGTTAACTGTGTAAATACATGTGCAGCTTCTGTGCCCCCCAGGGCTGTCCTGGTGGTGTGTAATTTGGTTTCAAATGGAAGGATGCCCAAGAATGACCAAGGCTTTGAGAGAGGGCCGGGTGGTCACGCCTGGTAACTGGGGTAAAGTGGTGGTGAAAGCAAGGAACACTCCCATTCTGTGAAAAGAGGATCTCTGTGTAAAACATTTCTCCTTTGTAAGCCTCAGCCTGAAATGTAAGCCACCCAACCTAGAAGGTCTCATATTTATCATGCATGCTGGTGGCATTTTTGCAAGAAAGAAATAAGGAAAAGTCAAAATAGTCCTAGATATGATCATCAGTTTAAAGTACGTGTGAGTAAAGCAAGGCTACCCTGTCACATTTGGAGTTGTATCTCAGGAGACATTTGCCTCGACCACGGCTGGCTTCTTCCCCTGCAAAGGAAGCATTTGGGTCAGACGCCACATGAAGAGAAGGGCAGGGTAGTTAGACTGTCAGGATAAGGAGCAGTCAGTCAAATCACCATTCATGTGCAAAGTGGCATACAATGACCAGCTTATTTCTTTTAAATAAATGTTTACTTTTGTGCAATCAGAATAACTCGTATACCCACCAATGATGGAGTATAACTACACCTGGATAGAGCTGTATTTTCCGAATACAGAGGACATAGTAACTTGATTTCAGCAGAGAGGGCAATGAACCCAATGCCATGCTTCTATTCAAAACACACAACCTGTATGCTCGTGTGTGGCCAAGTATGATGGTATATCCGTACATGCTGGGCTCACCCTCAAATCTGCATTAAAACGGAAGCAATGTTTTAGCACCTGCACGGTTTTCCGTTTGCACTGTCTTCTATGCTGCTTTTCTTTTTCCAAATGCAATTAATATGGTTGTGTGTTAAATGATTCAGTGAAAGTAAATCTTTTATATTCAGGTAAGCAATTCAGCCTTGTAAGGTTTTATGGGAATTAGATTTTTTTGAAGTCTGGGTTGAGCATGCCCATAACTCTGACAGAGCCCTGCAGGCTCTTGTCTTCACCTTCAAATCATAAGACAGAGAAATCAAGCTCCCTCTGTGCTCTCAATTATACCAAAAAACACGGAGCAGAAGTCTTCAGTAATTCAATCCCTGTGGAAGCTTCTTCATACTGTTTGCACTGTTGGAACTGCTGACAGCAGCAATCCCACAATCCCCCCTGGTAGACTGTCAAAGTTCCTCACACAGTGCGAGCGGCTCTCTGTCCCACGGCTCCTTCTCCAGAGACCTCTAAGCACATGCATGGCTTTTGATGCTTGCTTGATACAGTGGCCAAGAGGCCAAAAAACATCACAATGAGAGTTCTCATACTCTTATAAGGTGCTTTGTACTCAAACTAATAAGTTCTGTGGCTACATGTGGGCCAGAGTTGGTGTAATTTAATCACAAGTGCAGCTGCATAAACACTGTACTAAGGAATGTCTGCCTGCAATTGGATTCTTTCTTTGA